>NC_135530.1:7080000-7257500 GCF_051989575.1 Stigmatopora nigra
CAATAGTTTACTATACTATACTTTTGAAAAAGAAATAAAAGGGAACAAAATCAACATGGAATGTTGTTATATTTCATAATCACAAATGTACAAACATTTCCTTTCAAAAAGGAAGTGACACACATAAATGTAATCTAACCTTACATTAAACTTAATTCAAATTTTGTTTTAATGGCGTCATAGCGTTATGGTGTTTTGTCTTTGTCACCAGGCAGTTTCGAGCATGATGTCGTCTTTTTATGCACATATAAGCCGTACTCTCTTCAGTTGTCATTTTTTTTGGCCGAAAAATGTGGCTTATATGTGAGTAAATACGGTATTTAGTGAAAACGTCATTAAAAAAGAACAACTGATGGACATACCCTGCAAAAAGCCGTGACCAATGGGAGAAGGGCTGCTGCAATGCCATGTTCATCGATATGCGAGCAGTCCTACAAATGACAGAAAATGTTACTTGAAAAACTGTGAATGGGAACACAACCGCACAACTGAAATAAATATCTAAGAGAGAGAGTTTAGTATCTAAGAGAGAGTTTAATATCTAAGAGAGAGAGCTTAATATCTAAGAGAGTTTAATATCTAAGAGAGTTTAATATCTAATGTAGAAAGTTTAACATCTAAGAGAGAGTTTAATGTATAAGACAGAGAGTTTAATATCTAAGTACTGTTTAATATCTCAGTACTGTTTAATATATAAGACAGAGTTTAATATCTAAGTACTGTTTAATATATAAGTTTGAGTTTAATATCTAAGTACTGTTTAATATCCAAGTACTGTTTAATATCTAAGTACTGTTTAATATCTAAGTACTGTTTAATATCTAAGTACTGTTTAATATCTAAGTACTGTTTAATATCTAAGTACTCTTTAATATATAAGTACTGTTTAATATCTAAGTACTGTTTAATATCTAAGTACTGTTTAATATCTAAGTACTGTTTAATATCTAAGTACTGTTTAATATCTAAGTACTGTTTAATATCTAAGTATACTTGACCGGCGACCAAAAGGGACCAAAAGACCGGCCACCAAACGTCCGGTCATGCATGGCCAAAGGTGATTTGTACATTCCAAAAATAAAGGTAAATAAAGCCAAAAATCCAACTTTTAGCTGATGAACGGATAACAAACCTGCAAGGTGCAGTTCATCATTCGAATGATGTAGTCGAACTGCTGGTCATCGAGCACGGCCCGATTCTGCAAAACGTGTTGATTGAGCTCCTGGGTCAGACACACTCGAGCTGCCCGACCCTTCAGCGCTCGGAGGACAGCCGGCATCAGCTACAAATGAAAGATAACGGTCCAATTTCTCCTTGTGTTTTCTAGGCCGAAAAAGTTGACTTTTCCAAATGACTGGTGATCCCTACCTTTTTGGCCTCCAACATTTTGTTATCAAAAATATACGTGATGCAGTTCCTGACCACCTCCAGTCGCCGGGCGCTGTTGGCCATCACGTTGCTGTTCCGGTCCAACGTGTCTCCTGCGGAAGGCAGGCAAGCGTGAGGCTCATTTATCAAGGTGGCACTTCAAAATGAAGCCCATTAAACACACGCTGAGCGTGGGGAGACGTTGGCGGTGTTGTAAGTACTGGTGATTAACTTGGACCTCTAAAAACTTTGAAGGGGATGGGAATTCGTGTTCTTGCTTTCAGGGGGCATTTAAGTTATTCAAATGACCTGATTATGAAAAGAAGAAAAAAGATCGGCCATTTTTTAGCAGGAGACGTGTCCAAACGTGATGAAATATAATCGCAGCCCAGTGAAAAAAAAAAAGTAAAATAAAAAATAAATAAAAAAAGCTAAAATAAACATTGTTTTAGATCTATAGAAAACAGAATATTCAGGGATTTTAATCCAGTTCATTTATTCCATTTATAAAAAAAAATCTAAATATTATATCTATATATAATATATATAATGGTCCAGCCCACATGAAACCGAGTTGACGTTATGTGGAACGAATTAGGGAATTTACATATAAAGTACACCTCTGCTTACAAAATTTTACAAAATAAAGTTCCCTCTAATTTTTTGTTGGTCTGGGCAGAAAGACAAGCTCCCTGAGCACACTTTTTGTGTAAAACATGCTGTAAAACACAAAAAAACATAAGATTGGACAGAGCTACTGCCACTGGCTCCCGCGTAAACGGCGCCATCATGGGGATATGGGTAAAAAAAAAAGTTTGGATTTTATTTACTGTGCTATGTACCATGTACTGTACTATGATTGCTGCTGCGCAGAGAGGACGAGAATAGTGCGCAATTGCCCACGCGCACAGCTTAGAAGGAAAATTGGTCTTGGCCATACTGCAGTTTGGAGTTTGAGAGACTGAGGATGTGGACAGGTGTCTTTTATTGCATTAACGAGTTAAAACAGATGCCATTAAAATAGGTAAAGAGTGGAGACCTCGTTAGAAGTTAGACCTCTTTAACAGCCAAAAATCTATCTTACTTGTTTGTAGGTGACCAAATATTTCTATTGCACTCTAATTTGGAAATAGTGTTCCCTCGGTTATCGCGGTTAATGGGGACCGGGACCGCCCGCGATAAGTGAATTTCCGCGAAGTAGGGATTCCCCTTCAAAAATGCTTAATTTGAATGTAATTAAAAAAAATACATATTTTTATTTTATTACCCCCCCCTGTATACAGTACACCATATAGAATACGGGTAGAGAGTGAAATTCATGTTATAACAAAAAAAACTGTAAAATATGTTGTGTCAATGTAATATTTGTATTTTTTTTTTCCAAAAAAAAGCTGCGAAGCTCTGAGTCCGCGGTAGCTGAACAGCGAAGTAGCGAGGGAACACTGTACAATTTTTTTAAATCAAACTATATGATTTTTTTTCTGGGGGGTGGTTTTCCACATTCTGTCGATCTATATTTGAGGTTTACCCATGTTGACAATTATAGGCCTCTCTAGTCTTTTCAAGTAGGTGAACTTGCACAAATGGTGGTTGAATAAATACTTATCAGCCCCACTGTATATGTTCATTTTCATGAATATAAATATGTTCATTCATAGAAGAGAAGTCAAAGAAATTGCAAGCCGGAACTCACCAAGCGGAGGGCCGGACGGCACCCTGCTTTTAACCTCGGCCTTGACCGCCGGCGGCGCCGTCTTGAGCTTGGCGGTGGCGTGGTCGATAAAAAGTTGCACCGTCACCTCATCCAGTCCAGGAAAGGGAGCCTGACCCGGAGGGGCTTTCTGTCCATTTTCCGACGGTCGTTGGACTTTATGCATACTCACTGCTGGGTAAGGGTTTTCCTGGAAAAGAGAGGCCAACGTAAGTCGTCCACAAATTCCGTCCAACGGAGCCTTTTGTTGGCGGGGGCGTACGTTTTTAAAAAGCTGCTCGGCCAACTCTCTGACGTGACTCATGACTTTGTGCGGCGAGGCTTCCTCCTGCCGGATCCTCTCTACTTCATTGGCCACCAGCTGTGAGAACAGAAAGAGTTGAAGAACGTCTCTCCTGGAAAAGCATTTCCAGACTTCACAGCTATGAATAAAATATGAAGTACTGCATTTATTGGCATATTGACCGGCCGCGCGTATAAGCCACACTCAGAAAAATTTGGTCGCCGGTCTTTTGGTCGCCGGTCTTTTGGTCGCCGGTCTTTTGGTCGCCGGTCTTTTGGTCGCCGGTCTTTTGGTCGCCGGTCTTTTGGTCGCCGGTCTTTTGGTCGCCGGTCTTTTGGTCGCCGGTCTTTTGGTCGCCGGTCAAATGTACTGTACGATATGAAACAGTACTTCAATATTAAACTCACTCTCTCTTAGATATTAAACTCTCTTTCATGAATATAATTTTGAGATCTGGTTTCAACAGTACTTAGATATTAAACAGTACTTAGATATTAAACAGTACTTAGATATTAAACAGTACTTAGATATTAAACTCTCTCTCAGATATTAAAATCTCTCATGAATATAATTTTGAGAGCTGGTTTCAACAGTACTTAGATATTAAACCGTACTTAGATATTAAACAGTACTTAGATATTAAACAGTACTTAGATATTAAACAGTACTTAGATATTAAACAGTACTTACATATTAAACAGTACTTACATATTAAACAGTACTTAGATATTAAACAGTACTTAGATATTTAACAGTACTTTGTTATTAAACAGTACTTCGATATTAAACAGTACTTAGATATTAAACTCTCTTAGATATTAAAATCTCATGAATATAATTTTGAGAGCTGGTTTCAACAGTACTTAGATATTAAACAGTACTTAAATATTAAACTCTCTCTTTCTTTGATATCAAACTCTCTCTTATGAATATAATTTTGAGAGCTGGTATCAACAGTAAACTCTCTGTCACCATTTGACCGGCGACCAAAAGACCAGGGACCAAAAGACCGACGACCAGAAGACCGGCGACCAAACGTCCAGTAACGATATAAGGCGTATGCTCGATTCAGTCATCTTTTTTTTTGTCTGACAAATGTGTCTCACATGCCAATAAATAGGGTACGTTTGCTTCTCTTTTCCTCACTCACATTGTCGAACAAATCGGTCGCCCTGTAGGGAGGTCCTCGCTCTGACACAAAGCCGGCAAATGCCATGCCGTCCAAAACCTTCATTAGGAAGTCATCTTCCGTAAGTGCTCTCTGCCCAAGAAAGGCCGCCTGCAGAGAAGGAGAAAAAAAAATGAAGCCCACCGAAAATCAGGTTTGTACGACAATTAGAATGAGGCGCTTTGTCTTACTTTATGGAAGCGAATAACTGGTTCGGGGTGAATGCGGATGATATGTAAACACCAACGATAGCCCAGGAAAAGCTGAGCAAACAGCCACAGGAAGATGGCCCGGATCTCCTTATCCTGAAATTATTACATTACAATACAACTTAAGTCTAAACACAATCAAATCGAGGACACGGCGCCATGATGAAGTCGTTTACCGATACATAGTAAGGAAAGGAACATTCTAGGTCACTTAATTTGATCTGTGCAAGGATACTTTTGAGAGAAAGAAATTCAATTCAATCGAAAAGTACCGTATTTTGACGACTATAAGGCGCACCGCATTATAAGGCGCACCGCATTATAAGGTGCACCGCATTGTAAGGCGCACCGCATTATAAGGCGCGCCACATTACAAGGCGCACCGCATTATAAGGCGCACCCTCAATTAATGACATTTTTTCCATATATAAGGTGAACTGTATTATAAGGCGCACTGTATTATAAGGCGCACTGCACTATAAGGCGCACTGTCTATTTTGGAGAAAATTTAAGACTTTTAAGTGCGCCTTATAGTCGTGAAAATATGGTAATTGCTATTGACTTCCAGGTATGAAGCACTCACTACACAGTCACCTCTAGAGCCAGCCATTGTTGATGTTTTGGATTTTTTTGTATAAAATCTTGCAGTGGGGGAGGAGGTATATGATGGAAGATTTTTTAAACTAAGATGGCATCTGCATATTTAAAAGCATTGTTTCAGTCCAGGCGTTTGTGTTTTTTTAATATCTGACAGAGGTGGTTTTTCATTTTTGGTTTTGTTTTTTCCATATATAAGGCGCACTGGATTATAAGGTGCACTGTCTATTTTGGAGAAAATTTAAGAGTGCCTTATAGTCGTGAAAGTACGGTACCCCTAAAAAAGCTATTAAACGTGGATCATCATAACGAGAGAAATTTCGGATTTTCTGACTCTTTTTCCGATTGGAATTTACCAATTTGAATTTACTGAAATACAAGAAAAAGATCAATATGATCTAATTTTCAAATAGTTTCCCATTTTTTAAATAGATTATTGTTGCAAAAAATACCAAAAATAAAAAAAACACTATTACAGTGGTCCCTCGCTACTTCGCGGTTCAGCCACTGCGGATTCAGAGCTTTTTTTGGAAGAAAAAAAAATACAAATATTACATTGAGACATCATATTTTAGTTTTTTTTGTTATAACATGAATTTCACTCTCTCTACCCGTATTCTTTATGGTGTACTGTATACAGGGGGGTAAAAAAATGAAAAAAATTAAAATATATATATATTTTTTAAATTAAATTCAAATTAAGCATTTTTGAAGGGGCATCCCTACTTCGCGGAAATTCACTTATCGCGGGTGGTCCCGGTCCCCATTAACCGCGATAACCGAGGGATCACTGTACTCACGTTTTGGTTTTAGCTAATGAGAAAGCACATGTGTCGGTGAAAAGGAAGTGAGCACAATACTTTCAAAATAATGGAAGGTTTTGACACCGTGCAAAATGCAAAACTTATTGACATCACTTACATTTTCCCCCATATAGATTGTATAAAAGGGATTTTTAGGTTTTTTTTTCTCAGTTTTGATACAAAATCCAAATTCAGCAGCTCTGTAAAAACTTTGTGACATCTCTGCAGGCTTTTTACCTGAATCTTGGGGGCCGATGATTGCGAGGACTGTGGAGGAAAAGCGTGATCTGCAATTTCCAGCTCGGGATCCAAAACCTGCAAAAAACCAAGACGTGCCACGAAATGAGGTCTTTTTGTAACTCCATTATATAAAAACAGTGATTGTATGATTACACTTCCATTTATAAAATACATTAACCAGGAGATGAGATGGCAACGATAATAACTCGGCAAAAAACACCAAGACTTTTGTTTATCAATACTCCAAAGTGCATTGGATTAATTCTTCGTCAAGGAAAAGACTTGAATAATATCTGATTTAAGTCTGAATTACCAAATATTATTACTGTGCCCATACACCAGGGGCACCAGGAGATACACACTGTGATCTCTCTGAGTGTATGCAGCTAAGCCCAGGTTTAGTGTTGCCTACCAACAATCTAAAGCATCATGGCTCCTGCATGCATCCCACACAGCAGATTCTATCGTTTCCACGAATACTTTACAATCTCACAAATGAATGCCGCCGCCTATCCGAGGCATAATCGCCGCTTTTCCGGTTTTGCAATGATGTTTTTGTGTTAGGGATGTAAAGGCCTCTTACCGCAACATTTGTTCTCTTGACTTGACTTTAAAATTGGATGGAATAGAAACGAGCTCTGTCATCGACAATGTTCCCTCTAAGATGTGCACTTGCGCAATTGCACACTACTCTCGTCTTCTCCGCGCAGCAGCAATTATATGGCGCGCAGTAAATAAAATCCAGACTTTTTTTTTTACCCCTTTGCCCATGATAGCACCATTCACGCGGCAGCCATTGGCAGTAGCTCTGTCTACTCTTATGTTTTTCGTGTTTTACAGCATGTTTTACATGAAAAATTAGAGGGAACATTGACATGCACCTGACACGACAGACAAGAATAACGTGCGCATATTTTTCGGACTATAAGTCAAACTAGCCAAAGAATAATAAATATATACAAGTTACACTGGAGCAATGTTCTCTCTAAGATGCGTGCGTGTGCAATTGCGCACTACTCTCGTCTTCTCTGCGCAGCAGCAATCATATGGCGTGCAGTAAATAAAATCCAAACGTTTTTTTTACCCCTTTCCCCATTGATGGCGCTGTTTACGCGGCAGCCAGTGGCAGTAGCTCTGTCCACTCTTATGTTTTTTGTGTTTAACAGCATGTTTTACATGAAAAATTAGAGGGAACATTGACGTGCACCTTCTTATGGCAGGTGTGATACTGATGTGCCCGTAGCGAGCAATGATGATGTCGCTCAAACCGGTACTCAAGTGTGCTCAGGGAGCTTGTCTTTCTGCCCAGACCAACAAAAAAATAGAGGGAACTTTTTTCTTGAAAATTTTGTAAGTAGAGGTGTACTTTATGTGTAAATTCTCTAATTCGTTCCATGGTTCCAACTACCAACTAAACCAAGGGTGTTGATGCGCGGGCCGCATTAACGTCAACTCGGTTTCAAGTGGGCTGGTCCATTATAAATATAATAATTAGATTTTTTTTCATAAATGAATTAAATAAACTGGATTAAAAGCCCTGAATATTCTATTTTCTATTGATCTAAAACAATTTATTATAGCTTTTTTTATATATTTTTTTATTTTACATTTTTTTTCACTGGGTTGCGATCATATTTCATCACGTTTCCAGGTCATTTGAAAAACTTAAATGCCCCCTAGTGAGCAATGATGATGTCGCTCACACTAGTACTCAGTGCGCTCAGGGAGCTTGTCTTTCTGCCCAGACCAATGGAAAATGAGTGGGAACATCCAGTTCATCTACTTATGTTAATCATAAGTCAAAATAAACCTTGTTTTGTTATGGACCAAGTTTATCCAGGAATATTTGTTCCCATTTAGATTGTTGCTTTATCACTTTAAAATAATTCAGAGAGCAAAAAACGGTATGTATGTATTTGTATATTTATTTATTACCTATATATTTATGTCTAAAATGTTTTTTGCTGTGTCTGTATTCTCACCCTTTTGCTATTGTGACAATAACATTTCCCGAATGATGAATACAGTTATTTAATCTAATCTAATCTAGTCTAGTCTAGTCTAGTCTAATCTAATCCAATCTAGTCTGATCTGATCCAATCCAATCTAATCTAATCTAATCTAATCTCATCAGAATTCAGATATTTTTGGGAACAAAGTACAGTAATCCCTCGAATATTGCGGCTTCACTACATTTTTTTCTCGGGGAAATGTTTTTTGTAAATTCATATAAATGTAAAATTCCACGCTGAAACTTGCAAGGGGAAGCCACTCTGCTGTCCTCCGCTTGCTAAAAAATTACAATCATCATAATAATTAAATAGGGGTGACCCTACTTTGCTGTTTTTCGTTCATCGCGGCCATGTCTGATTTACATTAACCGCGTAAATCGAGGGATTACTGTATGTTAAAGTGTTTGAGAATATTGAGCCATATTGTTTTTCTTAGTACGGCCCATTGGGAATTCCTAAAAATAAGAAAAAACATGCGAGTTAAAAACACAAGTCAAACAGTCCGACATTTCCAAGCAATGTTGTTTGAGCCTTCACCGAGATTCATGTAAAATTTCACTCTAAGCAAGCGTCTTTTCGAATTGCCTAATGTTGTGTACTAATGACAAGCTATGGATGTCCTAAATAGCCTCATGTGGTAGAAGGACACTTTTTGTGGTTGTCTTGGAGCATGACATGACCAGCACAGCAAAAAAGTGACTGTCGTTTCAGAAAGTAAAGACTCAATGTTGGCCACCAAAGCATAACGCAGGGGTGGGGAACCTTTTTGACGAAGAGAGCCATAAACAATTCATATTTTTAAACATTATTCCTTGAGCCATACTTAGAAATTTAAAGTAAAAATACATGATAATGTGAGCCCTTATTATTCAGTTCATCAGTTTGAAAGTAAAAAAAAATCTGAATTCTTTTGAGAACATTATTTCACTGTTGCTAATCAATGCGTATCAAAGTCTAATGAAGAAAAATTATGATGTAAAAAGGCGCTAGAGATAGTTTCGGCGCCACAGTGACGCTCCCATTGTGGGACTTAGGTCTCTCACCAGCGGTTCCCATATTTCACCACATAGTTTCGCGGAGAGCCATATATATACATACACCGATCAAAAGAGCCACATATGGCTCCCGAGCCATAGGTTCTCTACCCCTGGCATAGCAGGAGCTTTAAAAAGGAGCTCAAAAAGACTTCCCAAAGGATGCAAATTTCAAATGGTGCTAGTGTTGCCGAGTTTTTACCATGGAGAGAGCAGTCTGGGTCTGCTGGAGAAGCGGCTCGGGCAGCAGGGAGATGTGAACACACTCCGGGATGGTGACGGTGCCACCGTCCAGGTCGGCGATGATCACATCCAACTGCGAGAGAAAATGCTGACCGGTAAATAACATCATCGTTGTGTTCCAACTAGCCCAGGGGTGTCAAACTCCCTTTGGTCTGCGGGCAGAATACAGCTTAATTTGAGATCAAGCGGGCCGGACCAGTAAACTCATTGCAAAATTACATAGAACTAACAATTAGCCCACTTTTTTCCTTTGTATTAGTCACTAATACTAATAATTAGTGCAAAGAATGAGTAAATGATCAAAATGTTTATTAAAAGAATTTTGCTTTTACATTATGAACAATATATTATGAACAAAAGAATAACATAAGAACATAAATAAATGTAAATTCATGTTGTCTGCACGTACTAAAACAATGCGCCCCCTAGCGGATAATACAAGAACTACAAATTTTAAAGAAAAATCATATATCTTTTATACAATGCAGCTTTCTTCGGGCCGTACCAAACCACCAGACAGGCCGGATCCGGCCCGCGGGCCGTATGTTTGACACCCCTGAACTAGCCATTCCCGTTGAGTAGAAGGCCGAGACACTTACCAGTTCTTGCGTCTCGGATCGGAAAAATGAGTTGACGCCAATTATAAAAGGGGTGGGCGTACTCAAAACCTCCAGGAGTTTAGCAGGCAGGATGGGAACGTATGTGAAGCTGTGGATTTTTTGTTGAAATGTGGTTGAAAATACGATGTACCGAGATGGTTTACATTCAAGTCAGGACATATTACCTGTATTTGAGGGGGAACATGATGGCCAGCAGTCCACGACAGGCATCTGTTAGTCTTTGGTAACTGCTGGATAGGAAAAGGATCTTGTGCTCGGTAAGAGCGGCGCAGAACAGGTACAGAACGTTGACGATTCCTGGGGTAGAGTAGGAATTAAGACATGCTGGTATACCATTTCCAATGAGAAATGAGTCCATTATTGCTTTGTGAGTGTTGGAGTTATTTTGTAATACTATTATATATAGAAATATGTTTGCATTTAATCATTTTTGTATAAGAGCTTCTTCAATTTGTCTGGGGCAAGCTCAGGATCGTAACATGTCACTGAGTCCTCGTTCCAAGGACTGTTTAGTAGAATGCAGACCTGGAAGGACGCTGAAGAAATTGCTGATACAGCGTGATCGCTATCCAAGAACCTCCGTGATTACTCGCATATTACCGTAAATCGTGACGCTCTTATAGCTTGATTATGGAATTGTTTTGCCAAATGGAGGCTTGTTTGTTTAAATCCCGATGGAGTTGTTTTTGAGTTCCTTAATTGTTATTATTGATTACCTGGTATGTGATGAGTGTTACAGCTTTTGTTTGTGCTTATGCAATTTTTGGTTGATTTGAGATAGGAGTTAAATCAACATACGAGTTCAGTCCCGTAATGCAATAAGCTGGTATTTTGAGGCACCACTGTACTGCCCTACTTACAATTTTTTTTGAACCAATTAATTTCATAAGTCAAGGGACGACTGTACTGTTTTAGAAACTAGTTGGCTGATGTTGTAGATGGTAGACAATGGCAAGCCACCAAATCTTCCCATACCTGTCAACTTGTACGTTTTATACGTATTTGATACGTTTTTTTACCATTTCAAATCATGTATGCCGTTCACCGACTTTAGTGCGGGGAAAAAAATGAAAAAATAAAAAAAATGCCAATATTTCTGAAAAACGATCTCAACAAGACCGTTTTGACTAAAATCCAGATAGTCTCGTAAGCTGGAAGGCAACGACGCCACTGTCATCGATAGTTACTATTGTCACGGTATACCAGCAAAAATTACCCTCAATCGTATGTATTTGTTTAGCGCTGCGTACGGCAATATCGCATGCGTAGATATACATACAGTAAATATCGTGGAAGCAACCATGGAGGAGCCACCTAGTAAGAAACGAGTTACCGCGAGTAAACATGCGTCGTACGGTGTTTGTAACGTTTTTGGGGGGTTTGTACGGGGAATCATAATCATTTATAAGGGCATTTATCGGCAGAGGTTGACAGGTATGCCTTCCCGACTGGTATGAGAAAATGAGTGGTGGTGGGTGTCCTTACCAAGCTGCCTGAAGAGCTGCGCCACACTGCTGCCGCTTACGGGTAGGGAGTCATTGATGGGAGTCTGGATAACTTGCCGGTCCCCGGCGCCTAATGTGATGGTCCGCTACGAAGGAACAGGATTGGTTAACAGGGGGGTTTCCAAAAACCAAAGCCTGTGTGTGGCTTCTCAGAAAGAGCTGCGTGACGTGGATTTCAAACACAAGCGTGAATCAGCACAATAGAAACAAAGAATTCCAGAAGCTTTGCAGGTACGTGACAATTAAGCCATTCCAGCTGCTGGCGGGGTGGATAAGCCTCATGGTGAATTCACTGTATCGCTTGGTCTTTAAGGCAGATGTCCCACTGATATGGAAAGTCTTACGCTGGCTTTTCCATTGTCAGGTAATAGTTGGACATGATACGGTTAAATTGGTGTGCAAGCAATGTTCCAATTGCGCACTACTCTCGTCTTCTCTGCGCAACAGCAACCATATGGCGCGCAGTAAATAAAATCTAAACTTTTTTTAACCCCTTTGCCCATGATGGCGCCGTTTACGCGCCAGCCAGTGGCAGTAGCTCTGTCCACTCTTATGTTTTTTGTGTTTTAAAACATGTTTTACATGAAAAATTAGAGGGAACATTGACATGCACCTGCTTATGGCAGGTGTGATACTAGTGTGCCCATAGCGAGCAATGATGATGTCGCTCATACTGGAACTCAGTGCGCTCAGGGTGCTTGTCTTTCTGCCCAGACCAATGGAAAATTAGAGGGAACATTGTGTGCAAGGATGAATTATGTGGGAACCATCAAGTGTGAGGCGGTGAATGTGGGCTGGTTGGCAATTAGTCGAGTGGATTTGCATTTTAACGCTAGATAAATAGAATGGTCTTGACAGAGAAGACCAAACATATCGTTTAGCCTGCAGGCAGGATAAAAGTAGTAAGCCTGTGTGCCAAATCATTGGAAACTCGTTTATAATCAAAAATCTATTCACATCCATTGGGTTATCTTCCATGAATAAATCACTTCAATTGTTTTGGTCTACTCAGATATTAAACGTTTGTATGGAAAATTGAAGATATTTCGTCACTGGAAAACTAACTCAAATAAGAGCACAACTGTGAAATGTCTATCTTTCTTGGGAAAGGCATGAATATTTGTTTTTGTCTTACTCTAAAATGACCTCACAAGAGAAACAACTCTTCAAAGCTAGCTAGCTGTTCAAGCTAACTCTTCAAAGCCGCTTTGCACCATAGAAAAAGCAATTTTCATATTACGCTTATCCACGTTACAGTTGTGGTAAAATGAAACAATGCATAATGCTTACCCCTGATATAAAAAAAGGAAACTCAGATCCGAGTTCTAAAGTATGCCGCCTCCTCAAAAACGCAGCAACTTGATGCAAACTTGGCTGACTTTGATGTAAATCAACTTAACGACAAAAATGAAGTCGTTAGACTACGTAGCAACAGTATAAGGCTAAAGAAAATCGATGAAAAGCTTGAAAAATGGGCGATCTGTGTTGTATAACCATCACGGACGGTAGTGCATGAGTGCGCTGACTCGGAAATTGCAATTATGACTCAATGATGCAAGAACAGCCGGAGCTATTAAAACAAAAGCCAAGCTTTTAGCCAAGCCATTATGTGATCTCACAACTGATCAGGGAAGAATATTGAGTCCAAACTACAGGTAAAAGATGGAAAAGCAAAGCTGCAGTTCACAATTTTACACGTTTACGCACTGTATTTATTCGCCCTTATAAGCCACGGCCAAAAGTTGATTTGAAATTTTAAAATTTTACAAATTCTCGTGTAGAAGCCGCCACTCCCTGAATTCCAATTTTCACGGTTCCAAGTTGGAAGCTATTTCATTTTGATGGATTCCAGTCAATAAAAGCCCAGTCCTTGTACAGTAAACCAGAAAAATTCTGATGCAGATGTGGGCCTTTGTGGATTTATTCATGATAATAATAATGAACTAAGCGGCGGCCTGGGGACCAAATCTGGCCTGCCGCATCATTTTGTGCAGCTCACAAAGTAAATGACTTTGTTTTATGATCAAATTCAAATAAATGTATGTATAGGGGTATATTTCCAGTGTTTCCCTGTGTATTTTTTTCTTTGTTTTTTTAAATCTAAAAATAGCATTACTAATAATGAACATAAGAACATAATATTTTCTCTCCTTTTGAAATGAAAAACAAATTATCAAAAGATTTTTTACCTTACTTAGAAAAAAAACCCTAATAAAGTTCGACGTGGCCCGAGACAAAATGACTTTGACACCCCTGATGTAGCGTGACCGGACGTTTGGTTGCTGGTCTTTTGGTCACCGGTCAAATGTACTTAGATATTAAACAGTACTTAGATATTAAACAGTACTTAGATATTAAACAGTACTTAGATATTAAACAGTACTTAGATCTTAAACAGTACTTAGATATTAAACAGTACTTAGATATTAAACAGTACTTAGATATTAAACAGTACATAGATATTAAACAGTACATAGATATTAAACAATAATTAGATATTAAACAGTACTTATATATTAAACTCTCTCTTAGATATTAAACAGTACTTAGATATTAAACTCTCTCTCTTAGATATTAAACTCTCTCTCTTAGATATTAAACTCTCTCTCTTAGATATTAAACTCTCTCTTAGATATCAAACTCTCTCTCTTAGATATTAAACTCTCTCCCTTAGATAATAAACTTTCTTAAATATCAAACTCTCTCTCTTAGATATTAAACTCTCTCCCTTAGATATTAAACTTTCTTAAATATCGAACTCTCTCTCATGAATATAATTTGGAGAGCTGGTTTCAACAGTAAACTCTCTGTCAATATTTGACCGGCGACCAAGAGACCGGCGACCAAAAGGGACCAAAAGACCGGCGACCAAAAGACCGGCGACCAAAAGACCAGCGACCAAACGTCCGAGCACCCTGACGTAGAGGCAGAAAGAACTCGACCTGCTGGGAATATGACAGCGAGAACCTAAAACAACCCATAAAAATGCTAAGCAGCCTTGAAATACATCAGAAAAAATGTATGATAAATGACACAGGAATAAATCCTTGTTACTTTGAGTCTACAACGTTGCGACATTCCTCACAAAATACTATAATAATAGATGGCCTTTTGTTTGGGTTTTTGCAGCCTAATGTTTACGTCGATACTCTTGTATTCAGTGTGTTAAGACTAATCACGTGCGATTGGTCTATTCAGACTGCCCGGCCGGAAGCCATCTGCTGTTCCATATGGTCAGCTAGCAACTGAACTACGACCGACCGGTCAGGCTGAAGTTAGAGCATGCGGCATGTGGTTATACGAAACGTATTCACGGACGTGTGTTAACGCTCAAAGCCTGAAAGCTCCAAATCATGAGGGAGGCCATAAAGACAAGGATCCACATTCAGCGGACAGGCTTTGATTTCAAAACAAAAGCACAAAACAAGCTTTAGTGGCAACATTTCCAGACAATTGGACACATTCTTTAAAGAAAGTCTGATTGGGAAAGGGTCATTTGCGTGGCGGGGGAGCTGGATCGATCGATGTTACCTGGAGACAGGCCAGCAGCCAGTCACAGGCCGGGACCTGAGGAACCGTGTCTAAACTACAAACTGGGGACTCAATTATCTGTAACACACAGGACCCATGTACAATTGGGGAGGTACAGAGATGACACAATGGGTTTGAACGCAAACCCAATTTGGATATTCCATTTACAGTCATACCTCTACTTAAAAAAAAAGATCCAAGTTACAAAATCCCCCAAAAAGTAAATGCATTTCCTGATACCTTGTTTTTATTTTGAAAATATTGTCTCGGATGCATCGATTCTGATTTTAAAAAATCGCTTCACTCTACTGTAGGGAAAGGGAACCTATGGCTCGGGAGCCACATATGAATCTTTTGATGGGTGCATATGGCTCCCCCCTAATCTGTGAGGTAAATTATGGAAACTGCTAGTGAGAAAGCACTGAAATAGGAGCGTTACGTTGGTATTAGGCCATCGACACTATAATTTATAACTTCAAATCATCATTTTTTTTTCGTTACACTCTACATTTCTCATTGACAATCATGATTAGCAACAACGTAACAATGTTGTCAAAAGAATTCAGTGGCTTTTTGTACTTTAAAAGTCGTAATGTGACTAAAAAAGGCACACATTTTAATGTATGTTGACTTTTAAATTCAGAGCATGACTCTCAAGGATTAATATTTTAAAAATATGAATTGTTTATGGCTCTTTCCATCAAAAAGGTTCCCGACCCCTGCTCTACTAGGCTCTCATTGGCTGTCTTACAACAACCACTATCCATGTTTCAAGATTCTCTCTTACATACCTGTCCACCTGGGCTAAATTATCCCCTTAATAATGATTGGATTTCCCCTGATTAAGCGATAAAAATCGTACAAATACAACCCAGCACATATTATAACATACACACACATATAGGGCACACGTAAAAGTCTAAATTGTACAACAAACTGGACAGCTTTCTGACATCGTGGGTTCATAGGGATATATATGTTATATATATATATATATATATATATATATATATATATATATATATATATATATATATATATATATATATATATATATATATATATGCTTCAATACGGATAGATTTTGTATGCTTGTTATTCAATTTAAGACATTAATAAATGATTTTCCTTCATTTTTGTGTTTCTCACAAGGGAACAAATAAGAGAATTGACATATAAAGTACTGCTCTACTTACAAAGTTTTTGAAGTTACGAAAAAAGTTCGGGAACCAATTAATTTCGTAAGTAGAGGCACGACTGTATACTCACATAGACTCCAGCATACTAAGTAATTAGTCTTTGCACCATGTGCAAGTGATATATAAAGTAGTCGTGTGCATTCATTGGTGTGTATTGTCCAGAGGGATGGGCGACCATATTTGATTTATAGACTTTTGGACTTTTTCTAGGCAGGAGAAGTGAGATTCATGCAGTTACCTGGGAGCCTCCGGCGATTGGAATGACGCACGTGAGCAGATTCCCTATAACCGTCTCCAAGGGGACAGTCAGGCCATCTACGTGGACGGTGTAGACCAAGGCCAGACAGTTCTGCTCAGGGAACAGAAATGGAGACACTGCTCAAGGACAGAACAGTCTCTACAGCATCCTATCAAATCAATCGAACTTTAGGTGATGGAGTTAAAAGGTTTTAAGATCATGAACTGACACTGGAAGAAAACAAAGCGCTTGCAATGGTCACCAAGCATTAATAAATCATGAAAGTATACAGTAATCCCTCAAAATCACATTGAAATTTCTTTCTGGGGAATGTTTTTGGAAAATGTTATTATTATATATTTTTTTTAAGTTCACTAAGCCACTCCCCCGTCTTCCGCTTGCTACTAGGACTCCGCACTGAAAAAAAAGTACCGTATTTTCACGACTATAAGGCGCAGTTAAGTCTTAAATTTTCTCCAAAATAGACAGTGCGCCTTATAATCCAGTGCGCCTTATATATGGAAAAAACAGAAAACCAAAAATGTCGGATATTAAAAAAACACTGTCAGATAGTAAAAAACCACAAACGCCTGAACTGAAACAATACTGTTAAATATGCAGATGCCATCTTCCATCATATAGCTCCTGCCCCACTGCAAGATGTTATACAAAAAAATCCAAAACATCAACAATGGCTGGCTCTAGAGGTGACTGTGTAGTGCAGGGATGGGCAAACTTTTTGACTTGCGGGCCACTATGGGTTATAAAATTTGAACAAGGGGCCACAGCAGTACATTGACTGCTGGGCCAAATATAATAAAGCGTTGCTTGTAGTATCCAAACCTCATAGTACAGCAAGCACATGCAAATAAATGTTCAACACGTTTCACTAACATTGAGGACTGCATTTTCCAAATGTACAAGAGAAATAGTAGGCCAAATAGATAAGAATAGAAAACTGTGATCTATCAACCCTGGAGATTGCATCTGTTTTTAATACAATTCAATTGAAGGCACCAAGTAAAACAAATATCAAAATTTATTGAAATCTTGATGAATATAACTTTCAACATTCAAAACATTACTACCCAACAACATAGGCGACTAACCTCAATCCTTTCTGTCCCGCTGCAGTGCGTAATTAAAAGATGCGCCCTTTCAAACTTTCAATTTTTTTATGATAGTAGAAAAACTCGAACTTTCAGTGGGAACAGTGTTGTTGGTCTCCCTTTTCTGCCAGTGCATCAAAGTTTGGTGTTAGTTTTGTTGTGGAAAGTCTCAGGATAGATCGGAGGTGTTGGTCAGTTAACTTTGATCTGTGACGGGCTTTGTTGATGTTCATGATGCTGAACGTCTGCTCACAAACGTAGGTCGAGCCAAACAACACCAGCATCTTCTGTGCCATCCTCCGCAGGTTTGGAAACATGGCTTCATTAAGTGAAGCGTAAAAGTCATCCAGTTTAGAAGAGTTAAACTTTTTTGTTTAACTCGCTCACTATATCTTCATCAATGAGTTCCACACGGCGAGTTATTGTCCTGCGTGATAAGCTGATTTTTTCGAACTTGCCTTTGCTCTCCGGACACAAAACACCAGCTGTCTCTATCATGCATTCTTTCAAAAACTCGCCTTCGGAGAAAGGCTTGCTAGCCTTTGCCAGTTTGAAGGCCAGCAAAAAGCTTGTCTTTGTGCTTGCCTCTTGAATTGCAGTTTGCCGGTGAAAAAAATTCTGCTGACTCTGCAAATTAGCCACCAATCTCTGAGCAGTAGCCGCTCGTTGTTGTGTTGACTGCTTGCTAGCGTAGTTTGCATGCTTCGTGGCAAAGTGACGGCTGATATTGTACTCTTTGAAAACAGCAATAGTTTCTTGGCATATCAGACATACAGCGGTTGATCGGACTTCAGTGAAGAAATATTTAGTTGTCCACTCTTTATTAAATACACGACACTCACTGTCCACTTTCCTTTTCTTTGGTCCGCTCATTTTTACAGAAGGGCTCAAATGACAATGAGAAAATTCAAGAGGGATAAATAAAGAGAAAGGCGCGACTCAACAAAGGCCTAAATGTCAGCGCGCCATTTATAGGTGAAACACGGTATTGCATGGACAAGATGTAATGAATGATTTATGAAGCATTATTATTTTATTTATTGGACAAGCTCGGCGGGCCGGATTAAATTGTCTAACGGGCCGTATACGGCCCGCGGGCCGTAGTTTGCCCATGTCTGGTGTAGTGAGTGCTTCATACCTGGATGGAGTCAATAGCAATTACCGTATTTTCACGACTATAAGGCGTACTTAAAAGTCTTAAATTTTCTCCAAAATAGACAGTGCGCCTTATAATACAGTGTGCCTTATAATACAGTGCGCCTTATAATACAGTGCACCTTATATATGGAAAAATGTCATTCATTGAGGGTGCGCCTTATAGTCGTGAAAATACGGTAGTTATAATAAGGGTGATCCTACCGCTTTTTTTTGCTTATTGCTGGTATGGTCTACATCAGGGGTGGCCAACCCGCGGCTCGCGAGCCGCATGCGGCTCTTTGCCCGGTTTCATGCGGCTCTTACGTCCATATCAAAGTTTGTATTTGTGTTTTATTTTTATTTGCGTGTGCGCTTCGCTTGAGTTCAATACGGTATTTTCGTCCAATGCGCATGTGCTTGGGATGAAAATACCTCAAAGTTTCCCAGCAGGAGCAAGGTCATTTGAGTAAACGTTTTTAACAGAGTGGGAGAGCTCCCGTGAACCAGAAGCGACAATGAACGGCGTCGCGCACACAAAAAGTATCCCAAAGATCGAACGTCGGCTGAAAAAGCCACACCCCCTGTGAGGCAGACCAAGGCGAGAGTGCTCAGCCGGGAGCAGCCAATAGGAGAGCGAGGTGTACGCCCACGTGGTGGGCGCGCTAGTTAAAAGCCATTCATAATAAATGACAGCTCACAAGGAGCGAATGTTGCGCAATAGGCTCTGATTTTATGACAGAAGTCCCACTAAGTAACATGCATAGTAAAAGAAAAACGCTATTGTAAATTATTATATTTTTGTTTGTGGACTTGGTTGAACTGAGAGTTTGTCTGTGTGAGTGCACACAATGTTCATTGTTGATAATGACTGGCCTGTGCTGTTAGTACTGTAGGAGTCAATGTATGTCATTACTATGCTGGTGTGCGACATTTACAATAAATCTGGCTGAGCAAAGGTATGGGTGTGATGTGGCTCTTTGCGGTAACACAGTAAAAAATGTGGCTCTTTGCGGTAACACAGTAAAAAATGTGGCTCTTTGCGGTAACACAGTAAAAAATGTGGCTCTTTGCGGTAACACAGTAAAAAATGTGGCTCTTGGTCTGACTGGTTGGCCACCCCTGGTCTACATTAACTCCGATATTCGAGGGATTACTGTAATAACTCATCTAATCTCAGTGACATTGGGATACAGCGATCTAAAGCATATTTTTGTTTCTAGATACAATTAAAGACATCTCACCCTGAAAACATCGGTGTGGTCCAACCGAGACACCAGCACCAAACTCTTGGGGGCAAAGACCTGAGCTGGTTGGATGATAGCCGGCTCCTCGTCCACTTCATCCAGGTCACCGACCCGTGCCTTCTACGACCAAACACAAAGGAAAATACGGTAATACATTCTGTTGGAGTTATCCTGTAATAATATTATATATATGTGAGCATTTAATCATTTTTGTATGAGAACTTCTTCAATTTGTCTGGGGCGAGCTTGGGATCGTAACATGTCACCGAGTTCTCGTTACGAGGACTGTTTACTGGAAGATAAGTCTGACCTTTAACCCAGAATGCAGACCTGGAAGGATGCTTCAGAAATTGCTAATGCAGGGTGATCACTATCCAACAACCTTCGTGATTACTCGCATATTGTCGTAAATCGTGACGCTATTTTCGCTTCTTTATGGAATTGTTTTGTTGAATGGAGGCTTGTTAGTTTAATTTCCAATGGAGTTGTTTTTGAGTTCCGACTTTAATTGCTATTATTGAATACCTGGTATGCAATGATTGTTACAGCTGTTGTTTTTGCTTACGCAATTGGATTAATCAATAACCTTGTAATTGTTTTGATTTGTGGCCTTCATAACATCATAACGACTAATTATTTGTTACTGTAGATAGTGAATTTACAACCAATAAATATGTTTCTCCATTGTAATTGTTTTGGTTATTTTCAGAAGGTGGGAACCAATTAATTTGTATTTAGTTCATTTCTATGGAAAATGTTGATTTGAGATATGGGTAAATGGACATACGAGCTCAGTCCCGGAACACATGAAGTTCGCATCTCAAGGTATGACTGTATATCTATTCAAAGTGTTCACTTTCCACATGCATGGGAGCAAACATTACTACCTGTGGGTTTTCCTGGCGCTCCCAGAACGTGAAGCAAGCGCAGTAGTGTCGCTCGGAGTTGATGTCGGTCAAAACTGCTACGAAGAAGGAGGCGGGCTGCTGTTCGGGTACCAGTTGCCAACCGCTGGGTTGGCAAAACTGTGTGAATGAAGAAAAAAAAGAGTTTAATACAAGAAGAGAAATACATAAAAGTAGATTTGAACAGTTCAAAGTGACAGAAAAGAATCCATGTGTCAGACTATAAGTGCCGTGCTTCCTCTTTTTGAACATAAAGACGCTCTCCTACTTACAAACATTCAACTAACGAACAAACGGTACATACGAACATGTCTACAAATTGCGGTTATGTCGAAAAATTCTCATAAATTCGATTTTGTATTGTTTCTATCATGAAATATCAGGTGCATCCATTATTCAATATGGTTGGTGAAAAGTGAAAGGCTGAAACGTGAGGGAGGTGCAAGGAAGAGGCAAGCCATTTCATTGGAAACCAAAGTGGCCATAATAAAGAAGCTTAATGCGCATGAGAAAGTGGTGAGAGTTGCACGGGAATACAACTTGAATCGTTTGACTGTCAGTACCATTTATAAACAGAAAGATGGAGCAGCTGGACTCAAATGTTGAACGTTGCACAAAGGTTGCAAATCAATTGAATGATGCCATACAGTGTTATCGCATCATTTTTGATGGAAAAAAAAGAAGAAAACTGTGCAATCGTCATTAGATAGCTTCTTTCGGCCAGTTTCTCTTAAATCTCTCTCTCCATCTCTCTAATGTATGTATACAGTGCTGTATGTATTCTCTCCATTTTAAGTTTTTTTTTCAGTACAAACCAATGCTGGTTACTTATACAAGCCTTAAACATACAAATGCACTTATATAAACCTTCAATATATTTATATAGGCCTTAAACATAAATTATAATACAAAATATAGCACTGAATCAACTTCAATTTGAACAATTTTAACTTATGAACACTTTGAACTTATGAACAAGCGCTCGGAACCTAACTTGTTCGTAATTAGGGGAGCGTCTGTATTACTCACGTACGAGTGCCAAATATTCACTTACCAGCTCTACGCCTTGTGGGAACGGGCTGTCCTCCCAATCTTTCTCAGGAAACCGCTGGAGAATGCGACCTTGACCCTCACCTTCGCCTTCCACTACAAAAAAAAAAAAAAGCAGGAAGTGATCCAGAGATCATTTGCTGTCTGTTTGTTAGGATCCCTTATTATACTTGTATAATAACAAGAAAAGCATTCAATTCAATTTGTTTTGGGAGTACTCGCTCAGAGAAAACACTGGACTAAAAGACGGCAATGTGGCGATATCAATTTACCAAATTTTGGCTAAAATTACGCCTCCTGGGTTAATGAGGCCGTGCTGGCGTTTGGATCACCAAAGCGCCGCTAGAATGGCACAAAACAAAGCCAACTTATGTAACCGCCACAAGCTGGTCTTTCAGCTTAGTTCTATCGGAAGCTCGGAAGTATAGTAAAGGCATTCATTCATTAATTAATTCATTCATTCATGTGCAGGATGGACTTGATACTCCATATACGACGCGCAGAAAAATACATGTTCAAATACATGAAGCTTTTTCAATCAAAAGGCACTCAGAAACAAACAAAAGCTCAAAAGACAATACACAAAGTGGACTAGCTACCAAAAGACACGTTAAAAAAAAAAAAAAATTAAAAAAAAAAAAAAAACTCTCCCAAGTGTACTACAGTCATACCTCTACTTCTGAATGCATCTCGGTATGAAAGTTTCAGGTTACAAATTTTTCTATATGCAAATGAGTGACTCGAGTTTTGAAATCCCCCAAAAAGTAAATGCATTTCCTTATCCATTATTTTATTTTGAATTCCCCTTACTAAGCAATACAAATGCAACATGGCACATATTTTCACAAGCACACGGTGCACACAAAATTCTCAAATGTATACTACGAAGTGGACGGCTTTCAGCCCTTGTAGAACCAGTTGTTGTCATCAACTGGTGGACAAACACGGTTATTACATCTATAACGGCCGCGGAAGGAGATATTTCAATGGTGCAGGGCATTTTTATATGCTTTTTTAAACATTTTAAGACATTAATAAATGATTTCCTTATAATTCCCTCGCATTTATGACAGTTTGACCCATTTTAAAGGCTCTAGTTCAGGGTTGGGCAAACTTTTGGGCACGGGAGCCACATTGACTTTAGGTTCAGCACAAGATACGATACATATAAAAAAGTGCATCCGTTAACAGTACATATGAAACAAACAGGAAAAAAGGACTCAAGTATTAACATACTCATCACTCATCATTAAAGTAAAAAGTATAAAGTACAAAGTCAAGTAAAAAGGAATTTATTAAGAAATATTAAAATGTAATTTTAAAAAAGATAAAGGGGCTGTAATACACGAAAAAAAAGAGTGGACAAAGCTACTGCCACTGGCTTTCGCGTGATGGCGCCATCTTGGAATTTTTTTTTAAAAAATGAATACATTTTAATAAAAAATAAAAAAAACATTATTTGGATAATGTCGGCGGGCCAGATTAAAAGGTTTGGCGGGCTGGGTGCGGCCCGCGGGCCGTAGTTAACCCATGTCTGCTCTAGTTGGTTGTTATGTGAGGACCATAGAACGAAGAGAGACTTTAAATATAAAGTACACCTCTCCTTACAAAATTTTCAAGTTAGGAAAAAAGTCAATTAATTTCGTAAGTAGAGGTACGACTGTATTAATAAATGAACAATCAAGGGACTGTTCCAGTCACTAAGAAATCATCTGATCGACGTCACAAAATCAAACACAGAACAGATACTACTTAGATACTACTTAAATATTGATCAAAACCATTTATTCCGCCGTCCTTCTCGTTCAGGTACCATCATTTGCCCCGTTAAAACGCCACAAACATGTTATAGGAAGGAAAGAGCAGGCGTGTCAGGCGATTTTGACCCCACGTGCGCTCAGTTTCCCTTTTCCCTCGTCATATAAAATGGAAACAATAGCAGCGAGCGACTAAATATGACAGGTCTGGTCATTCAGCTAAATCATTGTCTCAGAAGGTAAACAACTCAGAACTGAGAAAGAGAGACTTGACGGATGCGCTCGTAATGAAACATAAACTTTAAAATGAACTTAAATGAATTTATATTCTTATACACAAACTTTAAAAAAGTTTTAGTCTTACGTTACTCTCAATAGAAACCTTTTTGTGCAATAACCAAGGCAAAGAGATGAATGTAACCTGTTTTCAGACTGGTAGTTCATTCATGGTTTAGTAACGTCTATTGTATACAGTCGTTGCCCTTTCAATTGCTACTGTGGGGGCCCCTTTAACTGTGCGCCAGCATCCTCTTGGAACACTAATCTAGTCCACCACAACAAGGCACAAAATAAACTACAGTCTGATGAAAACAAACACGAGTGTGTGAGCTACCATAGCCTGATTAATAATGGCATGTGATTCTCCGAGTGTGTTCTTCTCTTCCAACAGAGGTTTCAAAATGCTCTCTAATGGGTAGTAGCAAATCATTTAGACACGCACTTAGTCAAATTGAACGATTAAGAACCTAGTAGCAAGTACGTAGCTGTGGACTGAAACCAATCGCAGGGGTGCTCGGACGTTTGGTTGATGGTCTTTTGGTCGTCGGTCTTTTGGTCGTCGGTCTTTTGGTCGCCGGGCTTTTGGTCGCCGGGCTTTTGGTCGCCGGGCTTTTGGTCGCCGGGCTTTTGGTCGCCGGGCTTTTGGTCGCCGGGCTTTTGGTCGCCGGGCTTTTGGTTCGCCGGGCTTTTGGTCGCCGGGCTTTTGGTCGCCGGGCTTTTGGTCGCCGGGCTTTTGGTCGCCGGGCTTTTGGTCGCCGGGCTTTTGGTCGCCGGGCTTTTGGTCGCCGGGCTTTTGGTCGCCGGGCTTTTGGTCGCCGGGCTTTTGGTCGCCGGGCTTTTGGTCGCCGGGCTTTTGGTCGCCGTGCTTTTGGTCGCCGGGCTTTTGGTCGCCGGTCTTTTGGTCGCCGGTCTTTTGGTCGCCGGTCTTTTGGTCGCCGGTCTTTTGGTCGCCGGTCTTTTGGACGCCGGTCTTTTGGTCGCCGGTCTTTTGGTCGCCGGTCTTTTGGTCGCCGGTCTTTTGGTCGCCGGTCTTTTGGTCGCCGGTCTTTTGGTCGCCGGTCTTTTGGTCGCCGGTCTTTTGGTCGCCGGTCTTTTGGTCGCCGGTCTTTTGGTCGCCGGTCTTTTGGTCGCCGGTCTTTTGGTCGCCGGTCTTTTGGTCGCCGGTCTTTTGGTCGCCGGTCTTTTGGTCGCCGGTCTTTTGGTCGCCGGTCTTTTGGTCGCCGGTCTTTTGGTCGCCGGTCTTTTGGTCGCCGGTCTTTTGGTCGCCGGTCTTTTGGTCGCCGGTCTTTTGGTCGCCGGTCTTTTGGTCGCCGGTCTTTTGGTCGCCGGTCTTTTGGTCGCCGGTCTTTTGGTCGCCGGTCTTTTGGTCGCCGGTCTTTTGGTCGCCGGTCTTTTGGTCGCCGGTCTTTTGGTCGCCGGTCTTTTGGTCGCCGGTCTTTTGGTCGCCGGTCTTTTGGTCGCCGGTCTTTTGGACGCCGGTCTTTTGGTCGCCGGTCTTTTGGTCGCCGGCCTTTTGGTCGCCGGTCTTTTGGTCGCCGGTCTTTTGGTCGCCGGTCTTTTGGTCGCCGATCTTTTGGTCGCCGGTCAAATGGTGACAGAGAGTTTACTGTTGAAACCAGCTCTCAAAATTATATATCATCTAGATATTTAGATATTAAAATCCCTCTCATGAATATAATTTAGAGAGCTGGTTTCAACACTACTGAGATATTAAACAGTACATATATAACAAACAGTACTTAGATATCAAACGGTACTTAGATATTAAACGACACTTAGATATTAAACAGTACTTAGATATTAAACCCTCTCTTAGATATTAAACTCTCTCTTAGATATTAAACTCTCTCTTAGATATTAAACTCTGTTTTAGATATTAAACTCTGTCTTAGATATTAAACTGTCTCTTAGATATTAAACTCTCTTAGATATTAAACTCTCTCTTAGATATTAAACTCTCTCTTGGATATTCTACTCTCTCTTAGATATTCAACTCTCTCTTAGATATTAAACTCTCTCTCATAAATATAATTTTGAGAGCTGGTTTCAACAGTCACTATTTGACCAGCGACCAAAAGCTACCAAAAGACCGGTGACCAAACGTCCGGTCACCCAGCAGTGAGTTCTATTGAATAGGCGGGGTTGTCTTTTTTAACCAAGACCATACGGCTGTCTAGAACATAGCTGAGCAAACCCCTCCCTGTCTTCCAATCAGAAAAAGCCCATTGGTCCCGTGAGGACTCTAACCATTGCTCCCTTGAGTGCTTCACTTCACCAGAGAAGTACTGACTCAGTCTCTGTCCCAAGAGAAGTTGAAGAAATTCCTTACATTCCAGGGAAGCCATCAAGGCCAGAGTGGGGCATCTATATAATATCCCCGGGGTATAATTACACCCTGTGTTTGGAGTATTTTTGACAACTTTGGAGTGCAAACCATCGGCAGTGAAATGCCTCGGCCTAAATGTGTATTGTCACCCATGAATCGCTTCCTTCGTACTCGGGTCATCATTGCTCATTACCAGTTTAGTACAAACTCCAACAATAGCTATATCCACAACATAAGGTAGCCTCCCCCTAAAAGTGGAAGTGAAAAAAAGTAACTCATTGCGTGCTATTGACAAAGAGTGGATGTGGCTGCTCATTTTTCAGTGACATTGATGGGGCAAGAGGACCAAATTTTTTTGCCTGGGAGACACTGAACCAACGTTGATTCAACCCCTTAGTCAAAATTATTTGGAGGTCTAACGCCAGGACTTGGATAACGATGCAGACACACTCAAAAATAAGTTTAGTCTAACCTAAGGTTGGGCAAACTTTCGGGCTCGGGGGCCACATTGACTTTAAAAATGTGACAGATGGGCGGGGTCAGCACAAGTTACGATACATATAAAAAAGTGCATCTGTTAACAGTACATATGAAACATAAACAGAAAAAAGAGACCAAAGTATGAACAAACTCATCACTCATCAGAGTCAAAAGTATAATGTACAAAGTCAAGTAATAGGGTATGTATTAAGAAAAAAGATAACAAAATAACAAATAAGAGTGGACAGAGCTACTGCTACTGGCTTCCGCGTGACGGCGCCATCTTGGGTAAAAAAAATAAAACCCTAACCTTACACTAAACTTAATTCTAATTTTGGTTAAAAATTGAATACCTTTCTTCTCTCGGGTTAGCTCTGTTTACTCGCCTCCACCCTGACTTTCAGATGCAACCTATCGAGCCCTAGTTTGCTTTTGTCTCCACTTCAAAATATTCCCAAAATGATGCACACAAATGTCCTCACAATAGGATAACGCATGACCACTGGACGAGAAGTAGTATATACTACTCTCGTATTAGCGATTGTTCCGGCATTCGCAATGGCTAACGGGAAAAAACACCTGAAAAAAATGCACCGCTCCGCCCAGTGCTCCCATTGACATAACAAAGAGGGAGTTGCGGGGAGAAAGACAGTGCCCATCATGTTCTTATGAGTAGCCTTTCGCGTCCGCTGTCTGCTTGAATATCAAAATTGGTCTCTATCTCAAGATAATTTTTTACCCGAAATTGAACTCTTTTTTTTTTGTCCAGCGAGCAGTGCTCACGTGAGCTGCCATGACGTAAGCCCCTCCTCCCGACTGCCTGTCACTGCCCCAGCCTGCAAAGCATTCCTCCAGTCGAGTGACAGACACACACACACACATGGACGCACGTACGCAGAAGCAGGCAGGATGCATGAAATATTTAGACTCCAGAGGAAACGTGGAATTCCTGGTATTCTTATGATCGAGGAGCACTTAACTCGAGGTTTGACGCCGGCTAGCAGCTCCACGCGTGTAGCGAGAATGAGAAAATATAATCCAGAAGAACGGTGCTCGGACGTTTAGGCACCGGTCTTTTGGTCGCCAGTCTTTTGGTCACCGGACTTTTGGTCGCCGAAATTTTGGTCGCCGGAATTTTGGTCGCCGGACTTTTGGTCGCCGGACTTTTGGTCGCCGGTCTTTTGGTCGCCGGTCTCTTGGTCGCCGGTCTTTTTGTCGCCGGTCAAATGGTGACAGAGAGTTTACTGTTGAACCTACCTCTTAATATTATATTCATGAGGGATTTTAATATCTAAGTACTGTTTGATATCTAAGTACTGTTTAATATCTAAGTACTGTTTAATATCTAAGTACTGTTTAATATCTAAGTACTGTTTAATATCTAAGTACTGTTTAATATCCAAGCACTGTTTAATATCCAAGTACTGTTTAATATCTAAGTACTGTTTAATATCCAAGCACTATTTAATATCTAAGTACTGTTTAATATCTAAGTACTGTTGAAACCAGCTCTCAAAATGATATTCATGAGAGAGTCTAATATCTAAGAGAGATAGTTTAATATCTAAGTAATGTTTAATATCTAAGTAATGTTTAATATCTAAGTAATGTTTAATATCTAAGTAATGTTTAATATCTAAGTAATGTTTAATATCTAAGTAATGTTTAATATCTAAGTAATGTTTAATATCTAAGTAATGTTTAATAGCTAAGTACATTTGACCGGCGACCAAAAGACCGGTGACCAAAAGGCCGGCGACCAAAAGGCCGGCGACCAAAAGACCGGCGACCAAAAGACCGGCGACCAAAAGACCGGCGACCAAAAGACCGTCGACCAAAATGACCGGCGACCAAAATGACCGGCGACCAAAATGACCGGCGACCAAAATGACCGGCGACCAAAATGACCGGCGACCAAAATGACCGGCGACCAAAATGACCGGCGACCAAAATGACCGGCGACCAAAATGACCGGCGACCAAAATGACCGGCGACCAAAATGACCGGCGACCAAAAGACCGGTGACCAAACATCCGGTCACGATGATCTGCACTTAGATAGACGTATATAAGATACAAGGCTTTTAATCATAGTTTTTTTGTTTTGTTCTGAGCAACGGTGTACATCCACATTCAACAAAAGGGAACTTTGGCGGCGTCCTTTTGTGGTGTTTTCTACTTGCTAAGAACCTCAACTGCCTGTCTAGCCCACTAAAATCCACCGTTGATCATTACAGCACTTAAAGGTGGTTGACATTACATCTGATCCATTAAGGGAGCATGTCTGGCTTCCAGATGACTTTTTTTAAAAGGGCCTACTTCAGCGCTTGCTCTTCGGGCTGGTTTCAACAGGAAGGGGCGTTTCGGCAGCGTCGCATTGTCCACGTAATGACATCCTGCACTGGACCAAACTTAACGACTAAAATGCAAGATATAAAAAACTGAAAAGGGCCATCAGGCATGCAAAAGAAACTGCACTGTGAAAAATATTTTTGCATACGGCTTGTCATTTGGCTATGGTGAATAAATCATAGGCGAGTTGGAGTGTACCACGTTGCAAGTTGCATGCTTTCCAGAGGATAGGCGGGTTGAATATTTCATGATTAAATGGGCCATTATACTTGCACGGATCTAGGACATGGCTCAGTGTAAAGGGGGGTGGGGTGGGGGGTCAAATAACGGTCCAAACAAGGTCCCCAACAACACAAGGGAGCAAGGGGGTTAGGGGGTGGTCTACTTTGTGGCTGGGGGCCAAATCCATTTGGGTTAATCCACACGAAACACACAACAATTGCAAAAGAAGCCAGAGGTAAACATCGATTTGCAGTTTGCAGAAATCTTTGGAGCCTTTTTGGGGGAATTCAGCCAGCCCCGAACAAAGCCAACAAAACACCGTCAAATGAGTTAAATATGATATGTAGGCACAATGCAAAATGCATTAAATGGGTGAACAAATACGTTTTTGGGATGCAGCCGAACCGACAGCCAATCCTCGGCTAACAATAGCTTCTCCGTGGCAGCAAGTTTAATGTCAACAGTGGCAGACATCTTGATGCAAAAACACTATATGGCTAACACGTAGGCTAGAGGCGTTTCAAAGCTGTCACACTGGAGGAAAAAAACAGAAGAGAAACTGACAGCTCGCTCGGAACTACTAAGTACACTAATCCGAAGCGAGCAAGCCCCGAGTCCTCGGTGTAAAGTTGACAGAAGAGGCCGGTGGACACGCGTCGCAGGCGGCGAGCCATGATTGGCGCACCGACCCATCCCCGCCTACTATTTCCCGAAGCTAATAATAGGGCCTGATGCTAGTCACGGCTAAAAGCGGCACCCACCTCGCTTGTCGAGGTCGTAACCGACCACCACAAAGTAGTCGGCGAGCCTGGCCATGGCGGCCAATCACGGCGAGAGGCCTCTGGCGTGTATTCCTCTTCCCTCGCCGCCGTTAATAGTCCATTTACGTGCTGCCGGCGATGGTCCCATCACGGGCAACAGTAGCATCCTTCCAGCTGCACCCCGCCGCCATACTGTCAGTCTGCCTTCGCTGACAGCCACGAGTGGTGCGCATGCGCAGTAGCAGCAACTTCCAGGGAGGGGCCGCTGCCGTCGCCAACAATGTTAGTTAGCATCATTTACAAAACATTCGGTGCACATTTTCACACCCAAATTCTTAAACAGACGGTTCGTTTTCGACCTCACGACGTTGCACCTCGCAAAAAGGTTTATTGTAACCTACTGCTGTCTCAGGATGGCAGCAAAGGGCCACTTTTGCCCAAGCGGAGCTGCTCAATTGACTTCAACATAGTTCAGTGACGCTGAATAGTACCAACATGTCAATGTGTTATCTTGTTTAAAGTCTGGTGGGAAGAAATCTTTGCCTAACTAATATTTGTTGTAGTTACAGTTCCAACCCGACTTCCACAATTAATCAATTGACAAATTGACAGCCTTTTAATGTGACAGTCCGTAAATCTGGAGTACCCGGACAAAACCCACACAGGCCTGGGGTGAATATGCAAACTGGTTAGTATTTCGGCCTCACAGTAGGAGGCCTGGGTTCAAATCCAGGTCACTCCACCTGTGTGGAGTTTGCGTGTTCTTGCGTGGGTTTTCTCCGGGTACTCCGGTATCCTCCCACATTCCAAAGACATGCATGGTAGACTGATCGGACACTCTAAATTGCCCTTGGAATGAGTGTGAGCGGGATTGGTTGTTTATCTCCTTGTGATTGGCTGGTCACTAATTCAGGGTGTCCCCCTGGAGTTATGGTCAGGATTTTTTTTTTTTTATCTCCACAAAGGACAAACTAGATTTAGGCTGAGACCAATGTTCCCTCTAATTTTCCATTGGTCTGGGCAGAAAGACAACCTCCCTGAGCGCACTGAGTACCAGTGTGAGCTACATCATCAATACCTGTCAACCTCTGCCGATAACTGCCCTTGTAAATGATTATGATTCCCCGTACAACCCCCCCCCCCCCCCCCCCCGCCCAAAAAAAAAAAAAAAAAAACCTTACAAACACCGTAGGCACATGTTTACTCGCGGTAACTCCTTTCTTACTAGGTGGCTCCTCCATGCTTGCTTCCACGATATTTACTCTATGTATATCTACGCATGTGCATGTCATCCTTTATCGATATTGCCGTACGCACCGCTAAAAAAATACATACGATTGAGGATAATTTTTGCTGGTATACCGTGACAATAGTAACGATCGATGTCAGTAGCGTCGTTGGCTACCGGCTAACGAGGCTATCTGGATTTTAGCCAAAACGGTCTTGTTAGAGATCGGTTTTCATAAATATTGGCGATTTGTTTTCCCCTGTACAAAAGTCGGTGTACGGCGTACATGATTTGAAATGGTAAACAAAAACTTATGAAATACGGATAAAACGTACAAGTTGACAGGTATGATCACACCTGCCATAAGCAGGTGCATGTCAATGTTCCCTCTAAATTTTTCATGTAAAACATGCTGTAAAACACACAAAACATAAGACTGGACAGAGCTACTGCCACTGGCTGCCGCGTAAACGGCGCCATCATGGGGAAAGGAGTAAAAAAATAAAAGTTTGGATTTTATTTACTGCACGCCATATGATTGCTGCTGCGCAGAGAAGACGAGAGTAGTGCGCAATTGCGCATGCGCGCAGTTTAGAGGGAACATTGGCTGAGACTAAACAACGATAGAATATCTTGGGTGACTATCCAGAGAAACACAATTGAGTGTCATGCATTTCTCGATATAACTAGAAATAATCCTCAGCAGGTGTCTGTGAAGTCTAGCAACTGTGCTCTCCAGGATGCAACAAACACGTGATTTCCTGCGCACGAACAAAGATGGGGGGTCGGGGGGCGTTTTGGTGGCATCTGACCATCACATTTCAGGCCAGAGGACGTATGGCGTGTCACTAAAGCGTGTTTACAGTAAACTGCTGCAACTCTTGAAATGTGACAATTTCTGTCTATACCCAAAACATGCTGGGAAATGAAAGTTTTTTGTTGTTGTTGTGTGTAATGTTAAGTACAGTACAGTATACAGTAATGCCTTGACATACGAGGGGCCCAACATACGATCAATTTGAGATACGAGTAGAATCCCACGCAAATTCGAGATACAAGCATACGAGACAGCCACACATCTACGAGCACTGGGCGGAGCATTGCATTTTTATTAATGAAACATCATAACCACTACTTATTTGTGACTGTGTTAGTAGATGGTGAATTGGAACCAATAACAATGTTTTTCCATTGTATTTATTCAGAGGGTGCGAAAAAAAAATGTATTTGGTTAATTTCTATGAGAAACTTTGATTTGAGTAAATTGACATACGAGCTTGGTGCCGGAACACATTAAGTCTGTATTTCAAGGTATTACTGTCCAGGATTATTGCTAATGTTATAAAATAACATACCTGTCAACTTTAATGTTTTATACGTCTTTTATACGTTTTTTACCATTTCAAATCATGTACGCAGTACACCGACTTTTTTACGGGGGATTAAAAAAAATGCCAATATTTATGAAAACCGATCTCAGCAAGACCGTTTTGGCTAAAATCCAGATAGCCCCGTAGGCTGGTAGCCAACGGCGCTACTGTCATCGATCATTACTATTGTCATGGTATAACAGCAAAAATTATCCTCAATCGTATGTATTTTTTTTAGCGGTGCGTACGGCAATATCGATAAAGGATGACATGCACATGCATAGATATACATAGAGTAAATATCGTGGAAGCAAGCATGGAGGAGCCACATAGTAAGAAACGAGTTACCGCGAGTAAACATGCGTCGTACGGTGTTTGTAAGGTTTTTTGGGGGGTTTATACGGGGAATCATAATCATTTATAGGGGCAGTTATCGGCAGAGGTTGACAGGTATGAAATAATGTTATGCAAGATTAGTACATTATTTTCAAGAGAGAACAATTGTGACTTACATCGGTTTCAAATCGCAGTATGCAAGTTTCAATTATTTTTCAATTTGGGAAATGTGGCCTCGCAGGTTGGTTGAATACTAGTGTCATCTGTTTAAGTCACAAAGATTTCGCTAGAGGGCAGCAATGGTTAGTTTTACAAAATAAAGGTCTTGTGATGCTGTGGATATTTCCTCTCCTTGCCTTTTCCCTAGAGTTTATCCTCCCAAGATGGGGGTGCTGGAGCTAACTACCGGCACCAGGAAGTAGCCAGCCAATCGCAGGAGTCAAGGATTAAAAAAAAAAAAAAAAGATTAACTTGATCAAAAAATATCACCTGAATTGACTTTCATTTTTAATGTTAACATTGTATTTATTATAAGGTATTGTATTATAATGAGAACACACATTGTAATATAATGAAATAATCATTACTTTCTAAAAATAACTTTAAAACACTATATATTCCATTACGTCCCTTCTTATTACCCACTTTGGAAACCATTTTTTTCTCCAAACATTGACGCCAGATGATTGATTTTTATGACAATGAGCGTGCATTTGATGTCTTAAACGCAAGCCGTAGTGTGAGTAAAGTGTCAGTGTGTTACCAATATGTTAAGGAAGGAAAACACACGTATGCATTTGTTTACAATCTCATACATGTGTTTTCCTAAAAAAAAATGGGTAAAGGTCAATGTTCCCTCTAATTTTCCGTTGGTCTGGGCTGAAAAACAACCTCCCTGAGCCCACTGAGTACCAGTGTGAGTGACATCATCATTGCTCGCTATGGGCACAACAGTATCACACCTGCCATAAGCAGGTGCATGTCAATGTTCCCACTTATTTTTCATGTAAAACATGCTGTGTAAAACATGAAAATCGTACGAGTGGACAGAGCTACTGCCACTGGCTACCGCATAAACGGCGCCATCAATGGGGAAAGTAGTAAAAAAATGTTTGGATTTTATTTACTGCACACCATATGATTGCTGCTGCGCAGAGAAGACGAGAGTAGTGCACAGCTTAGAGGGAACATTGGTGCAGGTGTGGAACATTATGTGCAAGGCCACTTAAGACGGTCTGTTGTTTGTATCCCGGACTCCCTTGGAACCAGGCTTCAGGACTGAGCGTCTATTTATCTCACTTGGAAAATCCCGCCATTACATTGAAAACAGAAATGAGGATTGGATTGTGCAAATATTGCCTAATCACGAAGCCACAGCGAGGGCAGATGATAACACAGACATGGGCAAACTATGCCCCGCGGGCAACATACGGGCCCGTTAGGCTTTTTAATCTGGCCTGCCGATGTTGTCCAAATATATATATATATATATATATATATATATATATATATATATATATATATATATATATATATATATATATATATATATATATATATATATATATATATATATATATATATATATATATATATATATATATATATATATATATATATATATATATATATATATATATATATATATATATATATATATATATATATATATATATATATATATATATATATATATATATATATATATATATATATATATATATATATATATATATATATTATCTCCCAAGATGGCGGGGTCACGCGGAAACCAGTGGCAGTAGCTCTGTCCACTCTTATTTGTTTTCGTGTTTTTCAGCCCTTCATACCTTTTTTTAAATGACATTTTAATATTTTTTTATACATTCCTTTTGACTTGACTTTGTACTTAATACTTTTTACTTGAATGATGAGTCATGAGTATGTTAATACTTTAGTCCTTTTGTTCTGTTTACGTTTCATATGTACTTTTAACGGATGCACTTTTTTATTTGTATCGTATCTCGTGCTGACCCGCCCCTTTATCTTTTTTTAAATGACATTTTAATATTTCTTAATACATTCCATACTTTGTACTTTATACTTTTAACTTTACTTTGTACTTTATACTTTTTACTCTACTTTGTACTTTATACTTTTTACTTGACTTTGTACTTTATACTTTTCACTTGAATGATGAGTGATGAGTATGTTAATACTTGAGTCCTTTTTTTGTTTATGTTTCATATGTACTGTTAACGGATGCACTTTTTTTTATATGTATCATATCTCGTGCTGACCCGCCCCATCTGTCTTTTTTTTAAAGGACATTTTAATATTTCTTAATACATTCCATACTTTGTACTTTATACTTTTTACTTTACTTTGTAGTTTATATGTTTTACTCTACTTTGTAGTTTATACTTTTTACTCGACTTTGTACTTTATACTTTTTACTTGACTTTGTACTTTATACTTTTTACTTGAATGATGACTGATGAGTATGTTAATACTTTAGTCCTTTTGTTCTGTTTATGTTTCATATGTACTGTTAACGGATGCACTTTTTTATATGTATCGTATCTTGTGCTGACCCGGCCCATCTGTCAAATTTTCAAAGTCAATGTGGCCCCCGGGCCCAAAAGTTTGCCCAACCCTGTGATAACACGGTATTCACCAAAATTGACAAATAAGTTGCCCTCCACTAACTTTTTGTGACTCATCAACCTATGGGGTGAGAGAAAAACAATCCCAGGCTAATTGGATGGATGGATGGATGGATCAATCTCATTAGTGGCTCCGATTGAGTCCCAACTACTTCCAGTCTAATGAAGTAAGTCTAAACCATGGCGGTTTGGCAACACGTCAAGTGTGACGCCACCTTTTCAAACAGTTCATAACATTCTCGAAAAGTGTCCGCCATACTCTTCAAAAGTTTCCACAATGCCAAAGGATTTCTCTCAAGGGTTCTTGTCAGTCTTTCATGAAACAACGCCACGTTGTCGTGCTTATTTACGCAATGTTCAAAAAGCATGCCGGGGCACGACTGAATCCAAAACAAGTAGCCAATAATAAGTCTTCCACTTTGATGGCTCCTTTCGGCTCCATTTAAAACATGGCGGCGCCGTCAGAAGCTTTTGTGTGTTGCCACCACACAACACAACACCGCCTTCTTCTAACGGGCGCTAATTGCCGCCCAACACAAGAAAAGTCGAACCGTTTACCACGACTGACTGATCAAACCGGAGCGGGAAAGTCTTTGTAATCGGGACCCGATTCAGCCATGCCAAGGGGACTCTTACATAAACGGTTCAAAATGGTTTAATTTCTTGACCTTGATTTTGGAAAAACAGCCATGCCATTCACTCCTAGCAAAAGCAAATTGGAATTGCCGTATTCTCTCGCATATATGCCGCCCCTTCAATTGCCTTAAAATCATTGAATTTGACCATTTCTTACGTATATGCCACCCACAATTTTCAACTCCATATTCATGGTTTTAATAAAGTACAAATGTGTTACTTTGAAGGGAAAATCTTAAGAAAAAATCATTGCACATGGTATTTCTGAGATACTATATGAAACAAAAGCACATTATTAGGGTCAGTATCAAAGGGAATTAAATCATCCAGTAATGGTTGTTTTCTTACTGCAAAACTGAAAATAACCATTTACAGAAAGTGTATAGCGCTCAGCCAAAAGCTTCTTGTGAAGTGCAGTCAAAATACAACACACTTTTTGCACTAAATTGGTACATGCAGGGAAACAACACAGTTCAATAATCATTGCACATGGTATTTCTGAGATACTGTATGAACTGAAAGGATCATCTGGTGGATTTCCTTATGGGTTCTGACTACACGTAGACAAATTCTAAAAGGAAGTCAGGTGAGTAGAACAACCAGGAAGTGTGTCAGTAGCGATCTAGCTCAGGAGCGGGAAAACTTTTTCGGCCCGGGGGCCACATTGACTTTAAAAATGTGACAGACGGGCCGGGTCAGCACAAGATACGATAGATACGTCTAGTTTGTCATGCCTAGGTATGACGGCGGCGGGATGAGAAAATCTTTATTATATATAGTATATTGTATATATCAAAAGCACATCATTAGGGTCAATATCATAAGTTAATCATTCATCCAGTAATTGTTGTTTTCTTACGGCAAAACAGAAAATAACCAACAAATAGTAAACGTTACTTTGTTGACATCTACTGGTGAAAAAGAGTACAGCAACACTGTAAACTACCCTTGATTCAGTCATCATTTTTTTGTTTGTTACAAATGCGACTTATATGCGAGAAAATACAGTACACTGTCCAACTCAGCAGGAATTATGATGAGGGATTGAACCTACTTTTACCACTTTAGCATTGCACATTTTGGGCATTTTTTTTTAGACTTTGAGGTGTCAAAATCTGCAAAAAAAAATGCTATCCAAACGGTGACTCGTTGCATACAGTTAAAGCAACAGGGACCCTGAAAGACGGATAAATAAAGATTAAACACAACCATAAACCAAGAAATGTAATGCATGAACTGAATCAAAACGTTACCCTGAAATGACCGATTTTTACACACCCCTAAGAGACAAATAACAAATGTTTCTTTTTTGTTTCACGTGCGAACGCACATTTTTTAGTATGGTCCCAGGACAAAAAAAAAAAAAAACTTTTCTTGGGAATGAATAAAAGTTGCAGAATCCAGACAAGATGCGATTGGATGTTATGAGCCAACGTGTCGATCCACTTGAAAGAGAAGTCGGTCACGCTTTGCCTGAAAATCCTCTGGTGTGAAAGCGATCCTTCATTTGGGATTAGAAATTGATGTATACAAGTTGCGTGTTTACCAAATTTCCTGGCAACCCTCTGAAGTCATTCTTGGACTTGACCTGTGTTGCTGAAACTGTGGTAATAAAAATGTCCAGTTTTTCAGTGATGGTACATGAAGGGAATGTCCATGGACGTCTTTGGACAACTGTACTTTTAAGAAGTGCAGCAATGGCATTTGTAGCATCCTATTAATGATTTCCAAATATAGCCAATGACCATTTGAACACATCAAATCGGCGCTTTGAAAATATTTACATATAGGAGTGCTACTATGTTATTTTAATGCTGAATAGACTGCAAGTTGTTTCATAGCAACAGCAAGTATTATGATTATTGGAGGATATACTACTGTAACTCTTGACTAAAATTTTCATCTGTAGTCCATTTCAACCAAAAGACTCTAAATACACATTCAAATATTGCCTCTTAACTTATACTAGCATAAAAAAAGTGTACATTTGTAAAAAAAAATAAGGACACAGAAATAATTAATTTGCTTCTACTCCTACCACTACTACCTGTACCATTAGTACTTCTACCACTACTATTGGTACTACTTCTGATACTACTATTGGTACTACTTCTGCTACTACTATTGGTACTACTTCTGCTACTACTATTGGTACTACTTCTGCTACTACTATTGGTACTACTTCTGCTACTACTATTGGTACTACTTCTGCTACTACTATTGGTACTACTTCTGCTACTACTATTGGTACTACTTCTGCTACTACTATTGGTAATACTTCTGCTACTACTATTGGTACTACTTCTGCTACTACTATTGGTACTACTTCTGCTACTACTATTGGTACTACTTCTGCTACTACTATTGGTACTACTTCTGCTACTACTATTGGTACTACTTCTGCTACTACTATTGGTACTACTTCTGCTACTACTATTGGTACTACTTCTGCTACTACTATTGGTACTACTTCTGCTACTACTATTGGTACTACTTCTGCTACTACTACCACTGCTACTTCTACCACAACTATTGGTACTACTACTACCACGACGACTTCTACCACTACTATTGGTACTACTTCTGCTACTACTACCACTGCTACTTCTACCACAACTATTGGTACTACTACTACCACGACGACTTCTACCACTACTATTGGTACTACTACCACTACTATTGGTACTGCTACTACTACTACTGCTACTAATATTACTGATACTACCACTACCACTACTATTGGTACTACAACTACTACTATTGGTACTACTATTGGTACTACTACTACTACTATTGGTACTACTACTACTACTACTACTACTACTATTGGTACTACTATTGGTACTACTACTACTATTGGTACTACTATTGGTACTACTACTACTATTGGTACTACTACTATTGGTACTACTACTATTGGTACTACTACTACTACAATTGGTACTACTACTACTACAATTGGTACTACTACTATTGGTACTACTACTATTGGTACTACTACTATTGGTACTACTACTATTGGTACTACTACTATTGGTACTACTACTATTGGTACTACTACTATTGGTACTACTACTATTGGTACTACTACTATTGGTACTACTACTATTGGTACTACTATTGGTACTACTACTATTGGTACTACTATTGGTACTACTACTATTGGTACTACTCTTGGTACTACTACTATTGGTACTACTACTATTGGTACTACTACTATTGGTACTACTATTGGTACTACTACTCTTGGTACTACTATTGGTACTACTACTATTGGTATTACTACTACTACCACTACTACTTCTACCACTACTATTGGTACTACTACTACTACCACTACCACTACAACTACCACTTCTACTACCACTACTACCACCACTACCGACACCACCCTCACCACCACTCCTACTATTGCATCTTATAATCCGTTGCGTCTTATATATGAAACAAATATGATTGAATGTGCGCCTTATAGTGCTGAAGGTCCAGTACATTAAAAGGTCCCGAAAGGATCTTGGAATGACATAGAATAGTGTATTAATAAGACAAGTATATACACAATATGAAATCATTCATCTCCATACAGACGACAGAGGTGGGAGGCAATGGTTGTTTTGGCGTCTAGACCCCGCCCACTCCCTTTTTAAAGCCATCATGTCCGCAAAAAAAGCTTTAGAGAACTTGATCTTGGGTAGAAAGAACAAGGGCAGCCGCAGCGCACCTGAGTCACCCCCGAACAAGGTAAGCTTTTCAATGGGATTTTAAAGCACAACTTCCACTGTGAAGCAAGATGTGCACTTATAAGCACTTTTCCCCCCCATGACTAATCATTTTCCTTCCCCCCGTCGCAGTGGTGCACTTTCCCCTACCAGCTTGGATAGTTCAACCAGTCATCAATATTTTTTATCTATTATTTTTTTTTTTTCACCCTCTGGTCTGGGAATAAAACATCCGTGCACCGGCGCACCTCCGGCCACCTCCGGCCACCTCCAACCACCCTCCAGCGGCCGCAGAGGCAAACCTTCGCCCGGAGATGCGCGCTCTTTATCCGCTGTCAGTCTATTGCGTCAGCCTCCTGTGCTTCCAGTTGCTGTTGGCGCAGGACCTCCTCAGGTGAGGACCGCTCGGATTGTCATTGGTGGAGAAATGCCATTTAAGCCTTTCACCTTTTAAGTCTACCTTTTGTCTGTCGTGTGCTGATTTGCTTGTCAATTTGACATTCTGAATAAGAACCTTGTCAAATACTAGATATCCCTCGAATATCGCGGTTAATGCAGATCAGACATGCCCGCAAAGTAGGGCCACTCCTATGAGAAAAAATAATAATATATATATAAATATAAAAATGTGAAACTATATATATATATATATATATAGTTTCACATTTTTATATTTATATATATATTATTATTTTTTCTCATATATATATATATATATATATATATATATATATATATATATATATATATATATATATATATATATATATATATATATATATATATATATATATATATATATATATATATATATATATATATATATATATATATATATATATATATATATATATATATATATATATATATATATATATATATATAGAATTTTTTATAATTTTCTTATTTATGTTTTTTTTACTGGGAAAACGCAATTTGTGGAATAGCACCACCAAATTTGTGACAATAAAAGCTTTTAATTGATTTTGATTTGATGATTTTCAGCATGGATTTTTACATTTTTATGAACTATATATTTTTTTAATTAAAATAAAATTAAAAGTTCATAAAAATGTTAAAGTCGCGCTAAAACTCGCAAGTGGAAGCCACTGCAAATTAAAAAAAATCGCAGGAAAAATCGCAACATAGTGAATTCGTGATAAGAAGATTCCTTCTTAACTTTCTTCTCTTTTCTTTTCTTTTTTTTTTGCATTTTCTATCATGACCCAAGTGGCTTTTATCTAGTTTTTGAGCAGATACTGAACTTTTCCAGTAGATAGAAAGGATGAGAAGGTCAAATGAAAAGACATTATGTTCGTTGAAATCTGTGCTAAAAAAGCAGAGGGAAAAAAATAAGAAAAATATAAAAATAGAGCCACTGTATCTTAATTATGATACAGAACATCCAAACATCACTTCAACAATTGCGCACATGTCTTCATGTGTTAATGCTAGCAAGTTTTTGTGCTATTATAAAAAAAACACACACACACACGCAGAATGTTTATGTAGTCTGTAAACATGAATGATGATAAAGAAAAGTGGAAAATTTAGTGAGATTGCCCTCTACTGGAACATTTAAGAATTGTTTCTTCTTCTAATGTTTCTTAATGAACTCATAAAATTAAAATGATGGGCTCTTTCAATGTTATTTTGTCATGATTTTGCTTGAAAGTATCCCAAAATATATTTTTTAATGAATTTAAAAGCCATTATTTGGTCCATTTGATTGGAACAATTTCAAAATGCACCTGTTGGTCTTTGGATAATCATAAAAAGTGTAATATAGAAGCAAAAATACAGAACTTGTCCAATAACAAGCTGTCCTGCCACACTCATTTTTAACAACTGTGAACATTATGGAGTCATTTTTTGTGACAAAAGTAGGAGTCCTTTAATCATTCTCCATCCATTTTGCCCCCAAAAAACCTGACACCGCAAATAGTAATAGTTCCCTCACCTCTTGAAAATGTCAATCTGGCTTTCATTAGGTTGACATATTGTCCAACTGAGGACGTTCTGTTCTATTTAAACTGACTGATAGTCAGGGATGGTTTCATCTTTTCTTTCTTTCATGCTTACTTTTTTTCTTTTTTAACACAGCTGCTGAGCTCAGTCATCTAGGCTTGTTACTAGGATGGGCAGCTATGGCCAAACTATGGCCCGCGGGCCACATACGGCCCCGCTAGGCTTTTTAATTCGGCCCAGAAAATGTTTTTTTTTCTTTTTTCCAAGATGGCGCATCACACGGAAGCCAGTGACAGTAGCTTTTTACCACTCTTATTTGTTTTTTTTGTGTTTTATAGTCATTTTATCTTTTTTAATTACATTTTAATATTTCTTAATACATTCCTCTTGACTTTACTTTGTACTTTATATTTTTAACTTTAATGATGAGTACGTTAATACTTGAGTCCTTTTTTCTGTTTATGTTTCATGTGTACTGTTAACGGATGCACTTTTTTTTTATATGTATCGTATCTTGTGCTGACCCGGCCCATCTGTCAAATTTTTGAAGTCAAAAAGTTTGCCCACCCCTGGTATAAAGCTTTAACGGTTCATTAAGAGAATGACCGTATTTACTCGTATATAAGCCGCTCTTGTAGGACAAAAAAATGATGACTGAATCGAGCGTACGGCTTATATGCGCATAAAAACATAACTTGCAAAAAAATCGCTATTTAGTCATTAGAAAGCATCAGGTTCTCATCAAAATAGACTTGTTTCTTTTTTTTAAATTGAATAATTGGATATTTTGCATTTACAGACATATTAACTTCCTTATGAGATTGATCCTGATAATGTGCTTTTGATTCATACAAAATTTTAGAAATACCACTTGTGATGATTTTTCTTCAGATTTTCCCTTCAAAGTAACATATTTGTACTTCCTATTAAAACCATGAATATGGAGGTGCAAATTGAGAATCAGGGGGCGGCTTGTACGCGAGAAATTGTCCACTTGTGATGATTTTTCTTAAAATTTTCCCTTCAAATTAACACATTTGTACACCCTATTAAAACTATGAATATGGAGGTGCAAATTGAGAATCATGGGCGGCTTATACGTGAGAAATTGTCCACTTTTGATGATTTTGCTGAATATTTTCTCGTCAAAGTAACACATTTGTACTTCCTATTAAAACCATGAATATGGAGGTGAAAATTGAGAATCAGGGGGCGGCTTTTACGCGAGAAATTTTCCACCTGTGATGATTTTTCTTCAGATTTTCCCTTCAAAGTAAAACATTTGTACTTCCTATTAAAACTATGAATATGGAGGTGCAAATTGAGAATCAGGGGGCGGCTTATACGCGAGAAATTGTCAAATTCAAAAACTTTATGGCAGCTTTCAGGGTGAGGCTTATACGCACAGGTGGCTTATATGTGAGTTAATACAGTAGCTATGTGGCTTTACATAACATCAAGAAAAAGCTGTAAAAGTTCAATTGAGCTTTAGTCAAGATCAGCTGTTGGAATTGAAATTCCTCAAGTTGGACACAAATGTGGCTCAAAATCGGGCTCAGACAGAATGCAGTTTATTTCATCATTTGGACTCGTGTAAAGTTTGCCTGAGTTTGCGGGATACTCCTGACTAAATATTTACTTTAAGAACCGAACAAATGAATGACACGGTCTGGCCGTTTGGAATTGTGTCGCAACCCCTTTCGGCACGTGCCTTTTCGTCCCTTTCGGTTTTATTTGCGTTGACGTTTCATGGAGAAAAAAAAAAAAAGAAGCAAGAACACCACCGTTATGACCGGCGCCGATTCTACAAGATGGGAGAATTCCACTGCAGATTAACTGGCTGAGACTTTAAATCCAAAAATCCTTAAAGAGCAGATTTCCGCGCGACACAAAAAGCCAAGTCCAGATATAGTCTGAGATGCATAATGTAGACAAACAAACATAACTTTTGTTTTCACTAAAAAAAATGACCTTGGGGGAGGTCTCGTTGCCCCAATTCCCGAAAGTCGAGGCTACGGTTCAAAAGACAGCTGGAAGTAGCATGCCACCAAAACACATCTTGATTAAATAAGCATCATTCCTGAAATAATTTTTGCTTGACTTGATGAATAATTCCGGTTAATTTGAGAGAATGGAGCTACCATTCGTTGAATTTGACGATTTTCTCGCATATAAGCCCCCCCAGATTCTCAATTTCCGCCTCCATGTTCACAGTTTTAATAGGGAATACAAATGTGTTAATTTGAAGGGAAAAATCTTAAGAAAAATCATCACAAGTGGACAATTTCTCGCGTATAAGCCGCCCCCTGATTCTCAATTTGCACTTCCATATTCATAGTTTTAATAGGGAGTAAAAATGTGTTAGTTTGAAGGGAAACATCTTAAGAAAAATCATCACAAGTGGACAATTTCTCGCGTATAAGCCGCCCCCTGATTCTCAATTTGCACTTCCATATTCATAGTTTAACTTTGGGAGTACAAATGTGTTACTTTGAAGGGAAAAATCTTAAGAAAAATCATCACAAGTGCACAATTTCTCGCATATAAGCCGCCCCCTGATACACAATTTTTCACCTACATATTCATGATTTTGATAGGGAGTACAAATGTGTTATTTTAAAGGGAAAATCTGAAGAAAAATCATCACAAGTGATATTTCTGAGATATTGTATGAATCAAAAGTACATTATTAGGATCAATATCATAAGGAAGTTAATATGCCTGTCTTTTTTAATGTAAAATATCTAATTATTCAATTTGAAAAAAGATGATCGCACATGTTTTTTTCTGAGATACTGTATGAATAAAAACCACATTGTTAGGGGCAATATCATAAGGAATTTATTCAACCAGTAATGGTTGTTTTCTCACTGCAAAACAGAAAATAACCAACAAATAGTAAATGTTACTTTGCTAAAATCTACTGGTGAAAAATAGTATAGCAACACCATAAGTCTTGTGCGCATATAAGCCGTACCCTTGATTCAGTCATTTTTTGTTACAAATACCTTATTTACTCACATAAAAACCACCCGCACATACAAGTCGCACCCTTAATGTTCCCTTAAATCTTTTGAATAAAAAAAATGTTGAATTAAAAAAAAAGCGTATAAATCTTGTGCGCATATAAGCCGTACCCTTGATTCAGTCATTTTTTTTGTTACAACTACGGCTTATATGCGAGAAAATATGGTAGGTCAGTCATTAATGGAAGTTGGCTCATTCCACTGCTCTTTCAAAATAAAGAGAACAGCTGTGGATTTAGCGCATGTTCAAAATGATTGAATGAGTGCTTTCTCATTATTATTTGGAATGTGTATACATTCAATTGCATTCTCATTTTATAGACTGTGACTAAAAGTACCTCTTCATGTCATGCAAAGTATTAAAATGAGTCCATTTATTTCAAAATACAAGCTGTTCGGATTGTTACACTGAGGCAATTTGATTTGACCTGCAAAATAACAAAAAGAGGGACAATTTGACCTAGAATAGAATAACAAAAGAGTTGAGATGTAGAAATGGGTCAACTCGACCCCAATATAATTAAAGGATTTGAAATCTAATTTGGCCTACAGGGCACACGTAAAAGTCTAAAATGTACTACAAAGTGGATGGCTTTCGCCCTGGTAGAACAGGCTTGTGCCACCACCTGGCGGACAAACACGGATATCACATTAATAACAGCCGCGGGGGGAGATATTTCCGCAGCAAGGGCACATTTTCATATGCTTTATTTATTTCATGACATTCATAAATTATTTCCTTATCATTTTCTTTCATTTTTTTGTGTATCCTCACATCTTTCATACAAAATTGGGACACTTTAACCCCATTTTAAAGGGTCTAAGTGGTAGTTTTGTGAGGACCGGGGAACGAATTAGAGAATTGACATATAAATGTCCTGCTCTACTTACGAAATTTTGAAGTTATGAAAAAAAACTTGGAACCAATTAATTTCTTAAGTGGAGGTACGACTGTATTTTTCCCCGTCATCACCCACCGGCTGCGAGGCTACGTTGCATCGCTGCATTATCAGCTGCCACTGTACTGCACAAACAGAGAACAGTAAAAAAAAAGGCAGGAAGATGAGGAAAAAGCTTTAAGTGTGTTTGTCAAACACTGAGCATATGGCCGGAGCTTGTTTGTTGAACTTGTACGCCGCCATGTAGAACATTGGCTGATTAACCAGATGCAGGTTTCCGGAACCCCAAAGAGCTTGGTTATTTTATTTCCCAGAAAATAATTTGTGCAAGGTCTGCTGAATCTCTCATAATTGCGGGTAATTGACATCCAATTTTTGCCGTGACCGGACGTTTGGTCGCCGGTCTTTTGGTCACCGGTCAAATGTACTTAGATATTAAACAGTATTTAGATATTAAACTCACTTTCTTAGATATTAAACTCACTCTCTTAGATATTAAACTCTCTCTCATGAATATAATTTTGAGAGCTGGTTTCAACAGTACTTAGATATTAACCATACTTGGATATTAAACAGTACTTAGATATTAAACAGTACTTGGATATTAAACAGTACTTAGATATTAAACAGTACTTCAATATTAAACAGCATTTAGATATTAAACAGTACTTGGATTTTAAACAGTACTTAGATATTAAACAGTACTTCGATATTAAACAGCACTTAGATATTAAACAGTACTTGGATTTTAAACAGTACTTAGATATTAAACAGTACATAGATATTAAACAGTACTTAGATATTAAACATTACTTAGATATTAAACAGTACTTAGATATTAAACAGTACTTAGATATTAAACAGTACTTAGATATTAAACAGTACTTAGATATTAAACAGTACTTAGATATTAAACAGTACTTAGATATTAAACAGTACTTAGATATTAAACCGTACTTAGATATTAAACTTCTCTCTTAGATATTAAACTGTCTCATGAATATAATTTTGAGAGCTGGTTTCAACAGTAAACTCTCTGTCACCATTTGACCGGCGTCCAAACGACCGGCAACCAAAAGACCGGCGACCAAAAAAAACGACCAAACGTCCGAGCACCATTTTTTCTGACACAAAACTAAACAAAACAAAACACACATCCAATGAAAGCTTGGAAAGTTAATTAGTTAGCTTGGATTTTTTTTTTCCTTCCCTAACTTCATCCTATTTTGGTTCTCCCCACAGCTCGGAACATCTGGACAAGCGTGACCAGTTTGAAGCGGATCCTCGTTGGGTCCCGGGTGCCCGAAGCGACTCCGCCATTTTGACAAAATGGCCACTCAAACACTTCTTTGGCACTAAGAGGACAGGAAGCAACCCCGCTATTGCCTGGGCCACACCTGTTGAGAACCCGTGGAGGCCCTCGAGAACCCGTCGCCACGCCCACCCCAGTCCTCGAGGTGGCCACCACTATCCCCACCATGCCCAGTTAATGCGAGTGGGTTGCGTGCTGGGAACCTGCCAAGTACAGAACCTCAGCCACAGGCTTTATCAGCTTATTGGCCAGAGCGGCAGACAAGACTCATCCCCAATTAATCCCAGAAGCCCCCACAGTTACGGATGAGCCCTGTACCCTGAAACAAAATGGCTCTATTTTGCTATTGACCTCTAAAATCTGCAGTAATCCCTCAAACATTGCGGTTAATGTAGACCAAACACGGCCGTGACAATTGCAAAAGAAGACCAGGTTCCGTTTGCAACTTTCAACGTGTATTTTCACATTTTTAGGAACTTTAACCTCCTAAGACCCAGACAATTATATGCTAAGCATTTTTATTTTCTCTTTGATATTTAGGCTAATTGGGACCGGTGCTTGGACGTTTGGTCGCCGGTCTTTTGGTCGCCGGTCTTTTGGTCGCCGGTCAAATTGTGACAGAGAGTTTACTGTTGAAACCAGCTCTCAAAATTATATTCATGAGAGAGTTTAATATTTAAGAGAGAGAATTTAATATCTCAGAGTGAGAGTTTAATATCTAAGAGAGAGTTTAATATCTAAGAGAGAGTTTAATATCTAAGAGAGAGTTAAATATCTAATAGAGTTTAATATCTAAGAGAGAGAGTTTAATATCTAATAGAGAGAGTTTTTTATATCTAAGTACTGTTTAATATCCAAGTACTGTTGAAACCAGCTCTCAAAATTATATTCACGAGAGAGTTTAATATCTAAGTAGTTTAATATCTAAGTACTGTTTATTATGTAAGTACTGTTTAATATATAAGTCGTGTTTAATATATAAGTCGTGTTTAATATCTAAGTACTGTTTAATATATAAGTACTGTTTAATATCTAAGTACTGTTGAAAACAGTAGATATTTGGATATTAAACTCTCTCCCTTGAATATAATTTTGAGAGCTGGTTTCAACAGTACTTAGATAATAAACTGTACTTAGATATTAAACTCTCTCATGAATATAATTTTGAGAGCTGGTTTCAACAGTAAACTCTCTGTCACCATTTGATCTGCGACCAAAACACCGGCGACCAACAGACCGGCGACCAAAATACCGACGACCAAACGTCCGGTCACGATTGGGACCTGATGAGTGTAAAAACAAAGAATGATCTTTTTACATGATATAGTTTCTGAGAAATAATATGTAGTTGTCCAAATTGTAGTCTTGTGACAACCAAAAATGTTGGACGCCAGGTCCTAGGAGGTCATTTAAAAAAAAAACAAATTAATAGCGGGAAAAAAATTGGAAAGAAGTGAATTAGCGATAATTGGGGGATGACTGTATTAGTCTGGTATTACAATAATAGATCATATCTCGAACACTGTTGCGTCTCTTAAACTTTCCAGTTCTATATTTGTTCAGTTTTTAACCGAGAATGTTTTTCACAGCCGGGACAACCTAAGCAACCTCAGTTGGACTTTGTAATCCTGTTAGCGTAAAGACGATAGCTTGTCTCCAACTCTCTCCTGCGCTTGGCTGATCAAACGCGTTGGGTTGGCCATGCGGTCTTTGCACTTTGCTGGTGCCAGGTTCGTGTCAGATCACATTTGGACGCGTTCAAAGACATAACCAAGAGCACCGGGTAGTACGAAGATTGATCCAGGAAACACTGGATACAGACAATGCAGATTTCTAATGAGGTTCAAGCTGTGAAAGCATGGCTGTCGTTTTGAAAAAAAAATGCTTTTGAGCTTCTAAATATTTGATTTATTTGCCATTCGGCTCAATGTCCTTCAATGTTCTACCTTTGGGATACTGGATGGAGATTTATTTATTACTAACGAGCATTTTGGTGCTACTAGATTTCATTTCTCACCGAAGAAAAATCAAGTAACACAGAATGGATGTAATGGCAGTCAAGCCCCCACGGTGGTAGTAGTGAGTACATGTTGAAGACGGGTTGAGAGATATAAAAAAAAAAAATTGGCGTGAAAAAAATTTGAATTTAGCTAAAAAATAATTAAATACAAACATGGATTTGAATAAATCCGCACTAATACCACTTTTCTTTAAATAACTGGAACTAGAATCCGGTTACGTTTACAGTCGTAACCCGATTAAGTCCAATCTTAACTACTCTTAATCAATCAAAACAAAAGCTGTTTGTGAATGAATGTAAAACCCAGGAAGTAAAAATAATTTAAAAAAATGGAAAAAGTACCATATTTACCCTCATATAAGCCGCCCGTGTATAAGCCGCACCCTAAATTTTTTTGTTATCAATAATTTTTGGTTGACTTCTGGTTAATTTGAGAAAATGGAGCGACCATATTTACTCGTGTATAAGCCGCACCCTTAAAATTGCCTTAAAAATCATTGAAATTTACCATTTCTCACGTATAAGCCGCCCCCTGATTCCCAATTTTCACCTCCACATTCATGGTTTTAATAGGAAGTACAAATGTGTTACTTTGAAGGGAAACTCTTAGAAAAATCATCACAAGTGATATTTCTGAGATACTGTATGAATCAAAAGCACATTATTAGGGTCATTATCATAAGGAATGAATTCATCCTATAATGATTGTTTTCTTACTACAAAACAGAAAATAACCACTAATAGTAAATGTTATTTTGCCAACATCTACTACTGGTATAGCAAGTCTTGAGCGCATATAAGCCGTACCCTTGATTCAGTCATCTTTTTTTTTTTTAACAAATATGGCTTATATGGGAGAAAATAGGGTAATATTCCATACAAAATGTCAACATTCAGTGGATTTATGGACCTAGGTTTCTGCGCGTGTGCTGAAATAGGATGTGGAAATAGCAAGGCCTTTCACGTGAGTCATAAGTTCTTGCCGCCAGTCGAGACTTTGGGTTTGACTCGGGTTTATTAAGCTGACCTAATCTTTGGAGTCATATGCAAGCACAGAGGGAATTGGAGAGATGCCTTCCACAGTCTCCCCTTTCAAAATAAAAAGCAGCAAAGTACATGTTGCTTAATACTTTCACATCAGGATTAGATTTGAATGTATTTTTTCACAAAAGATTGCTACATCTCATCATTTGACTTGTCTAAAATCAAATTTGTTCAAAGGCTGGTTAAAGTCAAACGCGCCATTAAGCCTATTTGTGATTGTCGTGAACTCATTGGCCGCCGTTGACCATGTGATCATTTCTTTTATTATTGACCAGCACTACATCGTTTTTTTGCGATTGCTTGCTTGTCCTTAGCAAGTGTTTTTTCCCCCCAAAATGTCACAGTTTTGAAACATGTCTGTGCACTCCATCTGTGAATGACGTGTAAATAGATGCCTGAAGTCGAGTTATTTAAATAATAATGTATTTAAGTAATATTTATGTGTTGATATGCGTATATTGCCAAAGACTTTATTTTGCTCCTTATATTCTTTAAAAGCATAAAACTATAATATATGTATATAACTCAAATATGTTAAATAAAGAGATGTCTCCACCTGCAATGCCTTGTTTTTCTTGTAAGACCATTGGAACTGTTTAATTATAATTATATATATATATATATATATATATATATATATATATATATATATATATATATATATATATATATATATATATATATATATATATATATATATATATATATATATATATATATATATATATATATATATATATATATATATATATATATATATATATATATATATATATATATATATATATATATATATATATATATATATATATATATATATATATATATATATATATATATATATATATATATATTTAATTCTTATTTTTTTATTTGGCTTGACTACTACATGGGTCGTTACAGGCATTAGGTGACCCAACTGGTGTCGTAACGGGCTGAACGTCAGTGGAAGGTTATGATAAGTAAAGGTTACATCACTTAGAGGAGTCAATGAGTTACAGTTGGTCAACAGTAGCAATAGAATTATATACCGCCATATATTTTATGTTGGGGTCTAGCATGTTATGGGGGAGGGGAATCTTGTTTTTACTTGACTGTGGTGTCCCCAACTATGTTAAATGATCCAATTTATGTTCAGTGTCCATTCAAGTATTGTACATAAGATGAGATATGAGACATGAGATATGAGAGATGAGCGATGGGATGAGATGCACTGATGCGGAGCGGTGCGGTGCACACTCATACCTATGGGCAATTTAGAGTGTCCAGTCAGCCTACCATGCATGTTTTTGGCCGTGACACACATAATCAGATATAAAAATAATAATTAAAATAATAACAACAACAATAATAACAATAATAACAATACCACCAGTAGTACTACTACTTCGAGTAGTACTACTACTACTACTACTACTACTACTACTAGTAGTAGTACTACTACCCCGAGTACTACTACTACTAGTAGTAGTACTACTACCCCGAGTACTACTACTACTAGTAGTAGTACTACTTCGAGTACTACTACTAGTACTACTACTACTTCGAGTACTACTACTAGTACTACTACTACTTCGAGTAATACTACTACTACTACTACTACTACTACTACTTCAAGTAGTACTAGTACTACTACTTCGAGTAATACTACTACTACTACTACTTCAAGTAGTACTAGTACTACTACTTCGAGTAATACTACTACTACTACTACTACTACTACTACTTCAAGTAGTACTAGTACTACTACTTTGACTACTACTACTACTACTACTACTACTACTACTACTACTACTTCAAGTAGTACTAGTACTACTACTTTGACTACTACTACTACTACTACTACTACTACTTCAAGTAGTACTAGTACTACTACTTCGAGTACTACTACTACTACTACTTCAAGTAGTACTAGTACTACTACTGGTACTACTACTACTACTTCAAGTAGTACTAGTACTACTACTTCGAGTACTACTACTACTACTACTACTACGAATAATACTAGTACTACTACTACTTCAAGTAGTACTAGTACTACTTGGAGTAGTACTAGTACTACTACTACTTCGAGTAGTACTAGTAATACTGCTACTTCGAGTAATACTAGTACTACTAATACTTCGAGTAGTACTAGTAATACTGCTACTTCGAGTAATACTAGTACTACTAATACTTCGAGTAGTACTAGTACTACTACTACTTCAAGTAGTACTAGTACTACTACTACTTCGAGTAGCACTAGTACTACTACTACTTCGAGTAGTACTATTACTACTACTTCGAGTAGTACTAGTACTTAGAGTACTACTACTACTTCGAGTAGTACTAGTACTTAGAGTACTACTACTACTTCGAGTAGTACTACTACTTCGAGTACTACTACTACTTCGAGTACTACTACTACTACTAGTACTACTACTGGTACTACTACTGGTACTACTACTGGTACTACTACTGGTACTACTACTGGTACTACTACTGGTACTACTACTGGTACTACTACTGGTACTACTACTGGTACTACTACTGGTACTACTACTGGTACTACTACTGGCACTAGTAGTACTACTACTAGTAGTACTACTACTACTACTACTACTAGTAGTAGTAGTAGTAGTAGTACTACTAGTAGTACTACTATGACGAGTACTACTACTACTACTAGTACTATTAATAACAATAATAATTATAATAACAAAAACAATAATACAATTATAATATTATAATATAATATTATAATATAATATAATAATAATAATAATAATAATAATAATAATAATAATAATAATAATAATAATAATAATAATAATAATAATAATAATAATAATAATAATAATAATAATAATAATAATAATAATAATAATAATAATAATAATAATAATAATAATAATAATAATAATAATAATAATAATAATAATAATAATAATAATAATAATAATAATAATAATAATAATAATAATAATAATAATAATAATAATAATAATAATAATAATAATAATAATAATAATAATAATAATAATAATAATAATAATAATAATAATAATAATAATAATAAAAATAAAAATAATAATAATAATAATAATAATAATAATAATAATAATAATAATAATAATAATAATAATAATAAGAATAAGAATAAGAATAAGAATAAGAATAAGAATAAGAATAAGAATAAGAATAAGAATAAGAATAAGAATAAGAATAAGAATAAGAATAAGAATAAGAATAAGAATAAGAATAAGAATAAGAATAAGAATAAGAATAAGAATAAGAATAAGAATAAGAATAAGAATAAGAATAAGAATAAGAATAAGAATAAGAATAAGAATAAGAATAAGAATAAGAATAAGAATAAGAATAAGAATAAGAATAAGAATAAGAATAAGAATAAGAATAAGAATAAGAATAAGAATAAGAATAAGAATAAGAATAAGAATAAGAATAAGAATAAGAATAAGAATAAGAATAAGAATAAGAATAAGAATAAGAATAAGAATAAGAATAAGAATAAGAATAAGAATAAGAATAAGAATAAGAATAAGAATAAGAATAAGAATAAGAATAAGAATAAGAATAAGAATAAGAATAAGAATAAGAATAAGAATAAGAATAAGAATAAGAATAAGAATAAGAATAAGAATAAGAATAAGAATAAGAATAAGAATAAGAATAAGAATAAGAATAATAATAATAATAATAATAATAATAATAATAATAATAATAATAATAATAATAATAATAATAATAATAATAATAATAATAATAATAATAATAATAATAATAATAATAATAATAATAATAATAATAATAATAATAATAATAATAATAATAATAATAATAATAATAATAATAATAATAATAATAATAATAATAATAATAATAATAATAATAATAATAATAATAATAATAATAATAATAATAATAATAATAATAATAATGATAATAATAATAATAATAATAATAATAAGCCGGGGGTGGTTAGCCTGTGTGGAGTTTGCATGTTCTCCTCGGGCCTGCGTGGGTTTCCTCCGGGTACTCCGGTTTCCTCCCACATTCCAATGATAGGTTGATTGGACACTCTAAATTGTCCCTTGGCATGGGTGTAAGTGTGGGCGTGGTTTTCCGTCTCCTTGTGCCCTGCAATAGGCTGGCCACTGATTCAGGTTGTCCCGCATCTGGCATGGATTCAGCCACGATTGGCTCCAGCACCCCCCGCGACCCTAATGAGGATAAAGTAAATTGAATTGAATGCTTTTATATTGTTATTATACAACTATAATGAGATACGATGATAATGATAATAATAATAAATAAGTAGTAAACTGCTTACAGACAGTAAAAAACGAGGTTTCTTATAGATAGGACACATTAGTTTGCATCCAAAGATTTCAAAAAGTACCTTTGATGTAAACTCCTTTCAGACAGTGAAAAACGAGATTTCCGCTAGATTAGACGTTAGTTCTCGTCCAAATATATCAAAAAGTATTTTTGATGGAAACGTCACCAAGACATCAACGTCAAAGCGCTTGTATCGCACGTGACGCGCAGCATTATTACACCGTCGTCACTTGATCAAAGATAGTCGCATTTCATTGTTCACAAAGTGAAGAACGACTGCAACCACTAATAGGTAAGATTGTAGGAGATGTAAATGTCCAAAAGTGGCGTATTGACGAAGCAAGAGCCAAACAAGTTAACGTTCCGTCGAGGTGTGGCGTTCACGTGAACGGCAGACATGACACCTTAAAAGGCCGTTTTAAACCTTGAATGCTGTTTTCGACACACACTCAAGTAAGTATGACAAATAAATCCTTATTCACGCGCAAATTTATATTGCTATATGGTGAATAATATGACATAGACATATTCCTTTATGGCTAAATAAGAAACCGTAAATACAAACGTGAATAGTAATTACGCAGTGATGCGAGCACCTGTTTCCCTTCACCAAACCATATCCCCATGCTTTTGTTATTACTTCACGAATTTGAACAGTAAATCGTATTTTGAGTCATAAAACGAAAAACAAAAATTGATTGTTGTGGAATCGGGATGTGACAAGACCAGACAGGACAAGAAAGGAATGTTTGTTTTTCGGTAAAGTGTAGCAGTAGACTTGTTGTTGGCACCTTCAACTTGCAGTCTGGTTTAAAATATGACTTTTGCTCAATTTAAGCACCTATAAAGTATTTGAGCGTGAAACGGGAGACCTTTCTAATGGAATAACATCAAAATCTTGGTGTGCATCAGTCGAATGAAATGTCTCTGTTGCTGGTGTCTATTATTAATGACTCCCTGCTTTCCTCCAGAATGTTCCAGAAGGTCAAAAATGTGGGAACTTGCAGCATCCAAATGAAATCAAAACGCGAACCCCAAGAGGTTGCTGCACCCCGGGCAAATTTGTTCTCCCTCACAAACTTAAAGAAGGTGGACAACGCCGACAACCAGCTTCTCGGCAAGCTCCCGCTCCAGGATGCTGTCAACCTGGAATTTAAAGACCTCTCCTACACTGTCAAGCAAGGGATGTGTTGTAAGAAAAAAGGTACAGTAGCTTGTTTTTATTCTTTAGAGAGATGATTACAGACGCTCCCCTACTTACGAACATTCAACTTACGAACAAACAGTACATACGAACATGTCTGTAACTTGCGTTAATGTCAAAAAATATTCATAAGTTCAATTTTGTATTACGAGTAGTGCTTTTTCCACCGCTAATACTGACGTCTTGCGCTGTGAGAGCTCAGCTCACCCAGCATCTACCTTCTCTACAGTGTGGAAGTGCGTGACGTATCTCTAGTGCGCAAAGAACCTTTTTCATTTTTATCATTTTTATCATTAAATATCTGATGCGTCCATAATTCAATATGGTTGGTCAAAAGCGAAAGGCTGAAAAGAGAGAGAGATGCAAGGAAGAGGCAAGCCATTTCATTTGAAACCAAAGTGGCAATAATAAAGAAGCTTGATGCGCGTGAGAAAGTGATGAGCGTTGCACGGGAATACGACTTGAATCGTTCCACCGTCAGTACCATTTATAAACAGAAAGATGGAGCGGCAGGGCTCAAATGTTGAACGTCGCACAAAGGTTGCAAATCAATTGAATGATGCCATACAGTGCTACCTCATTATTTATGATGGAAAAAAAGAGAAAACTGCAATCGTCATTAAATAGCTTCTTTCGGCCAGTTTCTTGTATATCTAATGTATGTATACAGTACTTTATGTATTCTCTCCATTTTATTCAATGTTTTTTTCAGTACAAACCAATGCCGGTTACTTCTACAAGCCTTAAACATACAAATGCACTTATATAAACCTTCAATATACTCATATAGGCTTTAAACATGAATTATAATACAAAATATAGCACTGAATCAAGTTCAAGTTGAACAATTTGTACTTATGAACACTTTCAACTTATGAACAAGCGCTCGGAACCTAACTCGTTCGTAAGTAGGGGAGCGTCTGTATAGGTTTATAAGGTTTTTCTTTCCTTTTCCTCTTAAGGTTTCAAAACACTCCTCAACAATCTGTATGGACAATTCAACTACAAAGAGCTCACTGCTATTATGGGACCTTCTGGCGCTGGCAAGTCCACCATGATGAACGTCCTGGCAGGATATAGGTATCACTCCAAACGGTTCAAACAGTTCTGCTAACCATCCGCGAATTGGCATTACAGTAATACCTTGAGCTACGAGCTTAATGCCTGCTTGTAAGTCGATTTACTCGTATCTCAAATCAACGTTTCCCATGGAAATAAACTAAATACAAATTAATTTGTTCCCATCTTCTGAAAAAAAAACGGGATATTGGAATGGAAAACATTTATATTATTTCTAATTCACCATCTACTAACAGAGTGATAAATAAATATTTTGTATTTATGAAGTTGAATAGAATAGAATATGCAGAGTGCGGGAGGGGAGAGAGACTTTTTGAACGGCAATGCGTTCGTAACAGGTGCTCGGACATTTGGTCGCCGGTCTTTTGGTCACCGGTCAAATTGTGACAGAGAGTTTACTTTTGAAACCTGTTCTCAAAATTATATTCATGAGAGACAGTTTAATATCTAAGAGAGAGTTTAATATCTAAGTACTGTTTGATATCTAAGTACTGTTTGATATCTAAGTACTGTTTGATATCTAAGTACTGTTTGATATCTAAGTACTGTTGTAAACAGTATATATTTATATATTAAACTCTCATGAATATAATTTTGAGAACAGGTTTTAACAGTACTTAGATATTAAACACTATTTACATATCAAACTACTTAGATATTAAACAGTACTTAGATATTAAACAGTACTTAGATATTAAACAGTACTTAGATATTTAACAGTACTTAGATATTAAACAGTACTTAGATATTACACAGTACTTAGATATTAAACAGTACTTAGATATTAAACAGTACTTAGATATTAAACATTAGATATTAAACAGTACTTAGATATTCAACTCGCTCTCTTAGATATTAAACTCTCTTAGATATTAAACTCTCTTAGATATTAAACTCTCTTAGATATTAAACTCTCTCTTAGATATTAAACTCTCTCTTAGATATTAAACTCTCTTAAATATTAAACTCTTTCTCTTAGATATTAAACTATCTCTTAGATATTAAACTCTCTTAGATATTAAACTCTCTTAGATATTAACCTCTCTCTCTCATGAATATAATTTTGAGAGCTGGTTTTAACAGTAAACTCTCTGTCACCATTTGACCGGCGACCAAACGTCCGGTCACAATTTAGGCCTGGTTCGTATCTCACAAATGGTCTTGTATCGCAAGGCAAATATTTGCTTGGAATTGTATTCGTATCTCAAACTCCTGGTATGTCGGGGCACTCGTATGTCAATGTATTACTGTACAGGGTAACGGGAATGACGGGCCAAATCTTGGTAAACGGCAACCCGAGGGACATGGTGAAATTCCAGAAGATGTCATGCTATATCATGCAAAGTGACGTCTTGATGCCTCACCTCTCAACAAAGGAGGCCATGATGGTAAGCTCATTTGATATGAAAGACAACAACACTTGTCAACTTTTTTTTACCCACTATGACCTGATTTGTTTGGTGGATTTCAGGTGGCAGCCCATTTGAAACTAAATGAAAGTTTGGAGGTCAAAAAGAAGATAGTAAGTTCTGCTCGCACGTTTTTCATTTGGATGTCAGCTGGCGAGGGACGCTAGCTGATTTCTTGGCAGGTGAACGAGGTATTGTCAGCTTTAGGCCTGACCAACTGCGGCAAAACACGCACAAACAACCTTTCAGGTGGACAGTCCAAAAGATTGGCCATTGGTCTGGAGCTGCTCAACAACCCACCAGTCATGTTCTTTGATGAGCCCATCAGGTATGACCTCATGCTCTTAAAAAGCTGTTATTTGCCTTTAGTGACCCCAACTGGAAAATCATGGCCGACTTTTTTTTAGATAGTGTGTTCAATCAAAGTGAGAATCTTGAAACTGTAAAACTGTTCATGAGAAAAATGATTTATCCTCACCATAAAAACCTAATGAATCAGAACGTCTGCCTCCAAGTTACCTACGATGTCTAAAAAGTCTCCAGCCAGAGAGATCCTTTTGTAAATTGTTCCAGTAAAAAGGGAGCGGCAAATCTAAATCTTTATTCCAAGTTCAATTCCAACCCATGGGACAGACTATAAAATATGTCCTGAAACCAAATATACCGCAGCCTACGCTTCTAGTAAGCGAAAGTCAAAAGGTAAAAAGGCAGTAGACTGACAACTGCCTGCCTGGATGGATAAACTTGTTTAGTCTACCATCTCGAACACGCACACTCACAAGATTGAGAGATTTTAAACTTAATGAAACATTATCTTGGACACAGCATGCACATAAAAAGGTCACCATAATCCAATACGACGGGTGAGCCGCACCGCACCTTTTTTGGGGCTACAGACGCTCTCCTACTTACGAACGAGTTAGGTTCTGAGCGCTTGTTCATAAGTTGAAAGTGTTCATAAGTTGAAATTGTTCCAATTGAAGTTGATTCAGTGCTATATTTTGTTTTATAATTTATGTTCAAGGCCTATATAAGTATATTGAAGGTTAATATAAGTGGATTTGTATGTTTAAAGCTTGTATAAGTAACCAGCATTGGTTTGTAGTGAAAAAAAACATTTAATAAAATGTAGAGAATACATACATTAGAGAGATGGAGAGAGAGATTTTCAAGAAACTGGCCGAAAAAAGCTATCTAATGACGATTGCACAGTTTTCTTTTTTTTTAATCATAAATAATGAGGTAGCACTGTATGGCATCATTCAATTGATTTGCAACCTTTGTACAACGTCCAACATTTGGGTCCTGCTGCTCCATCTTTCTGTTTATAAATGGTACTGACGGTCGAACGATTCCAGTTGTATTCCCGTGCAACGCTCACCACTTTCTCACGCGCATCAAGCTTCTTTGAGAAGCACTACTCAGAAAAAAAATCGAACTTACCAACATTTTTCGACATAAACGCAATTTGCTGACATGTTCGTATGTACCGTTTGTTCGTAAGGTGAATGTTTGTAAGTAGGGGAGCATCTGTATTCTACACCAGAATAGATTGGATCCAGCAAAGAAAATCAAGAGAATTTGAATCAATGATGACCACAAAATATGATCATTTGAAGAAGGTTCTGCCTCTTAGCAAGCTTGTGGACAACTTTCTATTTGTTTTCTCAGCGGTTTGGACAGCGCCACATCCATCCAAGTCATCTCGCTACTCAAGTGTCTGGCTAACGGAGGCCGGACGGTCATCTGCACCATTCATCAGCCCAGTGGCAACCTCTTTCAGATGTTTGATAAGGTAAACTTGAACAGCACTCAGATTAGTCTGGACTAGAGGTAAGATCTTGAGCACCAACCAGGCCCAACCCGACCTGAAATTGGGGTCAGGTCGGGCCTAAAATGTCAGTCATTACTATGGGTCAGGCTGGGCTTACTAGGTGGCTCCTCCCTCCATCCCTCTAGCTGAAAAAATATATATACAGACGCTCCCCTACTGTACATGCGAACATGTCTGCAAATTGCGTTTGCGTTACAAATATAAAGTAAATAAGCGTGTTGCTGAATTATATATATATATATATATATATATATATATATATATATATATATATATATATATATATATATAGATAGATAGATAGATAGATAGATAGATAGATAGATAGATAGATAGATAGATAGATAGATAGATAGATAGATAGATAGATAGATAGATAGATAGATAGATAGATAGATAGATAGATAGATAGATAGATAGATAGATAGATAGATAGATAGATAGATAGATAGATAGATAGATAGATAGATAGATAGATAGATAGATAGATAGATAGATAGATAGATAGATAGATAGATAGATAGATAGATAGATAGATAGATAGATAGATAGATAGATAGATAGATAGATAGATAGATAGATAGATAGATAGATAGATAGATAGATAGATAGATAGATAGATAGATAGATAGATAGATAGATAGATAGATAGATAGATAGATAGATAGATAGATAGATAGATAGATAGATAGATAGATAGATAGATAGATAGATAGATAGATAGATAGATAGATAGATAGATAGATAGATAGATAGATAGATAGATAGATAGATAGATAGATAGATAGATAGATAGATAGATAGATAGATAGATAGATAGATAGATAGATAGATAGATAGATAGATAGATAGATATATAGATATATAGATATATAGATATATAGATATATAGATATATAGATATATAGATATATAGATATATAGATATATAGATATATAGATATATATAGATATAGATAGATATAGATATAGATATAGATATATATATCACTCTTAGATATTAAAAACTCAGAAATTAAAAACTCATAGATATTAAACTCTCTTAGATATTAAACTCTTAGATATTAAACTCTTAGATACTAAACTCTTAGATATTAAACTCTTAGATACTAAACTCTTAGATATTAAACTCTTAGATATTAAACTCTTAGATACTAAACTCTTAGATATTAAAAACTCATAGTTATTAAACTCTCTCTCTCTTAGATACTAAACTCTTAGATATTAAAAACTCATGGATATTAAACTCTCTCTCTTAGATATTACACTCTCATATGAATATAATTTTGAGAGCTGGTTTCAACAATAAACTGTCACCATTTTTGGGCCCGATCTTACCTGTAGTCTGGACGAGTCTTAGACTTGTGTTCTTTTGTTCCTTCTCCTCTAGCTCTTCATTCTCAGTCAAGGCCAATGTATCTACAGAGGTACCGTCCCACACTTGATCCCTCATCTGACCAACCTCAACCTTCATTGCCCAAAGTATCACAATCCAGCGGATTTCAGTAAGCACTTTGATTCTGTCGTTGACTGAGGCGCTCGTCTGGTTACTTCCCCAATCCATGTGTACCCCACCACAGTCATCGAATTGGCGACGGGAACGCACGGGGACATGCAGACCGTGCTGTTTCAGGCCGCTCAAAACAGCCCGTGCTGCGAGGAGACCAAGAGATGGGCCGAGGACGACCAGGGTTCTTCCAAGGATTTGGAATCTGTATGCGCCGTGCCGTCTTTTGCGTTGTGCTGAATAAATGCGGCCCTGGAACTCGATGACGCCATTTTGTCACCTATCTACAGGAGATGAAATCCCTGGAATCAAGATATTTTGCCACCAGCATGTTCACACAATTCTACATCCTCTTTAAAAGGAACATGACAGCGATATGCAGAGACACGGTGAATAGAAGAAAAAAAAGGCACACTCCCGAATGGGATTTGACAATTGACTTTGTTTACCGTGTGTTGTCAAGATGCTGACCCACCTGAGGATGATCTCCCACATCGTGCTTGGGGTCCTGATCGGCCTGCTTTACCTCAACATCGGAAACGACGCCACCTTTGCCTTCAACAACACGGGCTACCTTTTCTTTTCCATGTTGTTTCTCATGTTCGCTGCCCTGATGCCCACCGTCCTCACATGTGGGAGAAATTCCAATTTCCAGCCGTTGGTTACGTTGGAAGTGACCAACGACCACCAACATTTGGCTTTGTTTCCACAGTTCCTTTGGAAATGTCAGTCTTTATCAGAGAGCACTTAAACTCATGGTACAGCCTGCATGCCTACTACTTGGCCAAAACATGTGCGGACATACCATTTCAGGTAAGTTGACAGCAGAGGTTTGGTTGGTTCATTTGTTGGTCCAAAATGTCTTGTGCCAGCAATGGCACTTAAAGATGCATCCAAAGCCAGTTGAAGTCAATTGAATGAACATGGAACAGATTTTTGGGCCGGGCCAAATCTAATCTCAAATTTTTGACATTTGGTTTTAATTGATGTAAATCAAGGGTTGGGAACCTTTTGACAAAGAGAGCCATAAACAATTGATATTTTCAAACATTATTCCTTGAGAGTCATACTTAGAATTTAAAAGTAAAAATACATTAAAATGTGAGCATTTATTATTCATTTCACCACTTTGAAAGTAAAAAAAAAAGTGAATTCTCTTGAGAAAATTATTTCACGGCCATAGCCATGAGAGTATGCATGCAGAAGAGTCTAATGATGAAAAATTATGATTTAAAAAGAGGCCAGAGATAGTTTCGGCGCCACAGTGCCGGTGTGACGCTCCCATTGGGGTCTCTCACCAGTGGTTCCCATATTTTACTACGGAGAGCCGTATACACCCATCAAAAGAGCCACAGGTTGCCTACCCCTGATGTAGATGATGGCCCTGGTTCCCAATGTCATTTTCAGATTACCTGTCCAATTATGTACTGCTGTATCGCCTACTGGATGACAGGGCAGCCCCCGGATGCAGTTCGTTTCTTGCTCTTTGTCTCCTTCTCGACATCAGTGGCCCTAGTTGCTCAGTCACTGGGGCTCCTCATAGGGGCAGCCTCTCCATCACCACAGGTAGCCCCGACACCCCGTCATACCCTAGTCCTTCCTGTCCTCCCTCTCGGATGTGTCAATGACAAAGGAGTTGACCTTTACCCTGCAGGTCGCCACCTTTGTCGGGCCGATTACGGCCATTCCCATCGTCTTGTTCTCGGGATTTTTCGTCAGTTTCCAGAACATTCCTTACTATCTTCAGTGGACCTCCTACGTCTCCTACGTCAGGTACGTGAAAGTTAGATACATTCGTACCTCTATTTACAAAATTAATTGGTTCCAGAACTTTTTTGTACCTCTACTCACAAAATTAATCGGTTCCAGAACTTTTTTCGTACCTCTACTTACAAAATTAATCGGTTTTGGAACTTTTTTCGTACCTCTACTTACAAAATTAATCGGTTCCGGAACTTTTTTTGTACCTCTACTCAAAAAATTAATCGGTTACAGAACTTTTTTCGTACCTCTACTTACAAAATTAATCGGTTCCGGAACTTTTTTCCGACCTCTACTTACAAAATTAATCTGTTCTGGAACATTTTTGTATCTCTACTTACAAAATTAATCGGTTTCAGACCTTTTTACGTACCTCTACTTACAAAATTAATCGATTCCAGAACTTTTTTTGTACCTCTACTTACAAAATTGATCGGTTACAAAATTCGACTCGTTCCAAACCTCTGAAAAAACACCAAAAACAGGATTTGGACAAATTAATTTGTTTTTAGTTCATTTCAATGGGAAACGTCCGTTTGAGTTCCGAGAAAATTGACATACGAGCTCAGTCCTGGAATGAATTAAGCTCGTATATCGATACATACGTTTTTCCTGTTTGCCAAATTTAAAAAATGTTGTTTTTAGATACGGCTTCGAAGGAGTGCTCCTCTCCATCTATGGGTTAAATCGGGAAAATCTGGAATGTAAGGAGGGACTGTGCAATTTTCAAGATCCCAAAAATATTCTGCAAATGTTGGACGTGGCCGACGCAAAGATCTACGTGGATTTCCTTGTCCTGGGAGTTTTTTTCATTGTCATCAGGGTGGCAACTTACCAAGTTCTGCGCTATAAAGTGACAGCAAATCGTTAATTAGGAGTTAATGTGCGTCGATGGAGTTGGTACGGCAACATTTGTAGGTGGAATTCATTTTATCTGGAAATCTTGGCACATTGTTTTGATATTAAGTGCAATTTTTTTTGTGTGGTAATGAGTAACTCACTAATTTTTTGTAAGTGTTAATAATGGCTTCGAGTTGTTATTTACTATTACAAGTGAGACATGAAAGAGCCATTCAGTTGTATATTTGTTACTATTTTTTCGTGACGTGTGTTTAAAAAATGTCAAACATTCAAGGACAGATTTGTATGTGACAATATTTGCAGGTTATTAAAAAAGGGTTTCTTACTCAACATGTTTTAAAAATGTGCACATACTTTACTTTAGAGGAGATCAATATGATGTGTATTTGTATCAGCAGATATACATACCTGTCAACTTGTACGTTTTATACGTATTTTATACGTTTTTTCACCATTTCAAATCATGTACGCCGTACACCGACTTTTGTACGGGGAAAATTTTTGTTTAAAAAAATCGCCAATATTTATGAAAACCGATTTCAATAAGACCGTTTTGGCTAAAATCCAGATAGTCTTGTAAACTGGTAGCCAACGACGCTATTGTCAGCGATCGTGACTATTGTCATGGTACACCAGCAAAAATTATCCTCAATCGCATACATGCGTAGATATACCGTATTTTCAGGACTATAATGCGCACCGCATTATAAGGCGCACCCTCAATGAATGACATTTTTTCCCTATATAAGGCGCACTGTCTATTTGGGAGAACATTTAAGACTTAAGTGCGCCTTATAGTCGTGAAAATACGGTAATTGCTATTGACTTCCAGGTATGAAGCACTCACTACACAGTCACCTCTAGAGCCAGCCATTGTTGATGTTTTGGATTTTTTTTGTATAGAAATCTTGCAGTGGGGGAGGAGCTATCTGATGGAAGATGTTGTAAACTAAGATGGCATCTGCATATTTAACAGTATTGTTTCAGTTCAGGCGTTTGTGTTTTTTAAATATCCGACAGTTGTGGTTTTTCGTTTTTGCTTTTCTGTTTTTTCCAATTATAAGGCGCACTGTCTATTTTGGAGAAAATTTAAGACTTAAGTGCGCCTTATAGTCGTGAAAATACGGTCATTGCGCACCCGTATCATATACATCGAGTAAATATCGTGGAAGCAAGTATGGAGGAGCCACCTAATAAGAAACGAGTTACCGCGAGTAAACATGCGTCGTACGGTTTTTGTCCGTTTTTTGGGGGGGTTGTACGGGGAATCACAATCATTTATAAGGACAGTTATCGGCAGAGGTTGACAGGTATGGATATACGGGTTGCCTTGTAAGTGATTACTACATTCTAGTATTCCAAAAGAAACACCATCCAGGACAACCCATGAAAATCAAACCTGAGAACAAGCATACGTGACACTTGACTGGCATAATTGGGCATTTTGGTTGATGACAAAAGAGCCGCCGATACAGAAATGCTTTTGTTTCCTGTTGATTTGTGACTTTTTTAAAGTGACATCAAAAACATGAGCTCATCCTCCTACAGTAGCTCCTTTGTGATTCGGTACAGTTTGATTGGGTAACACTCGGCGCCCAGGGGTTTACTGAGTGCACCATTCCAAATCTGTTCCCAACACACAAAGCCAATGTGACCTCTCCCCCTTTTTGCTAGGTTGCAATACACGTAGGCTTCCTGCATGAATTCCTCCAGCCACTTCTTACACTGGATTGGGCGCCTAAGTACAATGACTGCAAAATTCCACCCTTAAGGGCTTTTGAAATGACAAACACTTCCCAAATATTTCTGCAACAATGACCTTTCATACCTTCCATTTGACATGCTGACTAGTGTGAATGTTGAAATGACACCAACACGTCTAATGGTAAAAACGAATGAAAGCCAAGTAAATACCCAAATTGGGATCATTTCTGACAATGTTTACCACGGTTGGTCAACCTCAAGTTGATGTTCTGTTGACATCCTTTGAAAGTTCTTTCAACCTTGCGTGACATCACAGTGACGTCTGTCCGAGAGGGTTCGAACGCAACATTGAATAAACAAATGTCAGATTCCAAGCTGGGAAAACAGGACTTCAAACTGGATGATAAAACCAAATGAAGCTCTAACAGCTTTGAGACGACTTCCCCTAGTATTAACCAATAATAGTTCAGTCTATCTACAATGGAAAGTGATCACTGGGTATGTTTCTTGTAGCGCTATTACACCCTCTCCTGGAGTCCTGGGCAATATTCCCTCTAATTTTTTGTTGGTCTGGGCAGAAAGACAAGCTCCCTAAGCACACTGAGTACCAGTGTGAGCGACATCATCATTGCTCGCTATGGCCCCACCAGTATCACACCTGCCATAAGCAGGTGCATGTCAATGTTACCTCTAATTTTTCATGTAAAACATGCTGTAAAACACAAAAAAACATAAGTCTGAACTTTTCAGCTGGGGAGCCACATTGACTTTAAAAATTTGACAGACGGGCCGGGTCAGCACAAGATACGATACAAATAAAAAGTGCATCCGTTAACAGTACATATAAAACATAAACAGAAAAAAGGGACTAAAGGATTAACATACTCATCATTAAAGCAAAAAGTATAAAGTACAAAGTCAAGTCAAAAGGAATGTACCGTATTTTTCACGACTATAAGGCAGACTTAAAAGTCTTAAATTTTCTCCAAAGTAGACAGTGCGCCTTACACAAACGCCTGAACTGAAACAATGCTGTTAAATATGCAGATGCCATCTTAGTTTACAAAATCTTCCATCATATAGCTCAGCACAGGTGACTGTGTAGTGAGTGCTTCATACCTGGAAGTCAATAGCAATTACCGTATTTTCACGACTATAAGACACACTTAAAAGTCTTACATTTTCTCCAAAATAGACAGTGCGCCTTATAATACAGTGCGCCTTATATATGGAAAAAAATGTCATTCATTGAGGGTGCGCCTTATAATGCGGTGCGCCTTATAATGCGGTGCGCCTTATAGTTGTGAAAATACGGTATTAAGTAATATTAAAATGCCATTTAAAAAAAGATAGAGGGGCTGTAAAACACCAAAAACAAATAAGAGTGGACAAAGCTACTGCCACTGGCTTCCACATGACAGCGCCATCTTGGGAAAAAAAATAAAAATAAAAAAACATTATTTGGACAACATCGGCGGGCCGGATTAAGAAGCCTATCGAGCCTAATGTGGCCCATGGGCCGTAGTTTGCCCATTCCTGATCTATTGTATCAATTGAAGTGAATCATTTGACTTGATTGGATGTTTATTTTTGACTCTTTGGCCTCATTAATGAGAATTCCCGAGAAGGATCTGGAATGAACCATTTCTCCCAGCGGTCTGCATGAACAGCAGGGTACCTCCATGGTTTGAACGGTCCGTTCCAGTGCAGCAGCTGCGCCTTTTGCATAAGATTCTCCGGGTAGCCCGAATTGGGACTCCAACCTGAACAAATACCAAGTACTGTATTTACTTGCATATAAGCCACCTGCGCGTATTAGCCACACCATTAAAATTGCCTTAAAACCTATTCATGTTACAATTTCTCACGTATAAGCCGCCACCATGATTCACAATTTTCACCTCCATAAACATGGGAGTACAAATGTCTTATTTTGAAGGATACATCTTAAGAAAAAGTAGTATTTCTGAGATACTGTATGAATAAAAAAAACATGATTAGGGTCGATATGATAAAGAAGTTAATATGCTTGTCTTTTTGAATGCAAAATGACTAAATTATTCAATTTGAAAAAAGATATGCATCTATTTTAATAAGATATTACAATTTTCTTACCAGAAATTTAAAATTTTGCGGCAGCCAAATTGCTTCTATTGTCGAAATATCATATAAAATATCATTTTTTTTCCCTATGGTTCATATTACTGCAATAGGTTTTAGACATAAAAAAATAAGATTAAATCAAAGCTGAATGTTGTTTTATTTCATAATCACAAATGTACCAAAATTTCCTTTAAAAGAGGGTGCAATAATAGCATGAGCTACAAATCACGGAAGTATCAAGGCTGATATTTTATGCGTTTAGCTAGGTAAGACGGCAGCGCCCTAGGAAAGATGGCGCCGCTCTGAGCGAGCAGTGACAGGCAAAAATGAGTTTTTTTTTACGTTTTATGCAAGATAAGTTATTTTTCGACATAGACGTCAAAATTTAGTTTGTTTAGCTTTTATCTGTTCATCTTTTCTCTATTCTTGAATAAATGACCCTATCGGCCACATTACCTTGCGTTATGGCGTCATGGTGTTATGGTGTTATCATACCTGTCAACCTCTGCCGATAACTGCCCTTAGAAATGATTATTTCACGTACAAACCCCCAAAAAACCTTACAAACACAGTACGGCGCATGATTACCTTACATTCATACCTGGAAGTCAATAGCAATTTCTGTATTTTCACGACTATAAGGCGCACTTAAAAGTCTTAAATTTTCTCCAAAATAGACAGAGCGCCTTATATATGGAAAAATGTCATTCATTGAGGGTGCGCCTTATAGTCGTGATAATACGGTATTAAGAATATTCTTGAAACAAGAGCTAACCAACTTTGAAATTACAGTCGTACCTCTACCTACGAAATTAATTGTTTCCAAGATTTTTTTTTGTAAATTGAAATTTCACTTGTACTTTATATGTAAATTCTCTAATTGGTTCCAAGTTCCCACACAACTACATGCCTGTCAACCTCTGCCGATGACTGCCCTTATAAATGATTATGATTCCCCGTACAAACCCCCAAAAAAACGCAGCCACCTAGTAAGAAACGAGTTACCGCGAGTAAACATGCGTCGTACGGTGTTTGTACGTTTTTTTGGGGGGCGTTGTACGGGGAATCATAATCATTTATATGGGCAGTTATCGGCAAAGGTTGACAGGTATGCTAAAATGAAAAAAATAATACTAATAGCAACCTGGTTTGTGAAACGGCTTCCCTTAGCGTAACGATATAAAATAGCACATTAGCATCCGTGTTGCCCCGGACGCTGTTTATAGTCGCCATGGCTGCGCCCATGCGCTCTTCTGATGCACAAATGACGACAGGGATGACCCGGTCCATTTTTCTTGCAGCAATACCACCCAGTCTCTTCCATTGACCTTGAGAAAATGTCCAATAGTTTTTATTGGCTTTTGTAATGCCGTTGACGGACAATTACCGTATTTTCTCGCACATAAGCCGCATTTGTAAAAAACAAAAAACAAATGATAACTGTATCAAGGGTACGGCTAATATGCGCACATTTACAGCGTTGCCATACTCTTTTTCACCAATAGAGGTTGGCAAATTAACATTTACCGTATTTTTACGACTATAAGGCGTGCCGCATTATAAGGCGCACCCTCAATGAATGACATTTTTTTCCACATATAAGGCGCCCTGTATTATAAGGCGCACTGTCTATTTTGGAGAAAATGTAAGACTTTTAAGTGCGCCTTATAGTCGTGAAAATACGGTAATTGCTATTGACTTCCAGGTATGAAGCACTCACTACACGGGCACTTCTAGAGCCAGCTATTGTTGATGTTTTGGATTTTTTTGTATAAAATCTTGCAGTGGGGGAGGAGCTATATGATGGAAGATTTTGTAACAGTATTGCTTCAGTTCAGGCGTTTGTGTTTTTTTTTTTTACAATCCAACAGTGGTGGTTTTTCGTTTTTGGTTTTCTGTTTTTTCTATGTATAAGGTGCACCGGATTATAAGGCGCACTGTCTATTTTGGAGAAAATGTAAGACTTTTAAGTGCGCCTTATAGTCGTGAAAATATGGTACTATTTGTTGGTTATTTTCAGTTTTGCAGTAAGAAAACAGCCATTACTAGATGAATTCATTCCTTATGATATTGACCCTAATTGTGGTATTGGTTCATACAGTACCTCGGGAAATACCACGCGAGATGATTTTTCTTAAGATTTTCCCTTCAAAATAACAAATTTGTACTCCCTATTAAAACCATGAACTTGGAGGTGAAATCGTGAATCAGGGGGCGGCTTATACGCGAGAAATTTTACAATTCAACAATTTTAAGGCAATTTTAAGGGTCTGGCCCTTTATGCGATATGGTTGTATAATATGTGATAGATCATGAGCCTTTACCTAAAAATTGACGGTGATTGGCGGCTTTGAGTAACCTGCTGTGCAGGATCAGGTACAACATCAGCACCAGCAGGATCCCCAGAATCTGATTGACTAACAAACACAGTGATGAACATGTTTTGTAAAATGACATCAAAATGTGTTCTTACTTTTTCTCAGAAGAGCCATTGTTTATCTTTGCATTCTGGATCACGTGCAAATATCTGTAACAGATGTGAAAATTAGTGATGGATGGGAAATATGATTACCGTATTTTCATGACTATAAGAAGCACTTAAAAGTCTTAAATTTAGACAGTGCACCTTATAATCCAGTGCGCTTTATAATCCAGTGCGCCTTATAATCCAGTGCGCCTTATATATGGAAAAAAACAGAAAACCAAAAACGAAAAACCACAACTGTCCGGTAATACGCAATGCCCATCAGGTGGCGATGGTTACGCCCACCGTTGTTGTATCCATATATTACATTTATGACTACCGTATTTTCACGACTATAAGGCACACTTAAAAGTCTTAAGTTTTCTCCAAAATAGACAGTGCGCCTTATAATCCAGTGCGCCTTATATATGGAAAAAACTGAAAACCAAAAACGAAAAACCACCATTGTCGGATATTAAAAAAACACAAACGCCTGAACTGAAACAATACTGTTAAATATGCAGATGCCATCTCAGTTTACAAAATCTTCCATCATATAGCTCCTCCCCCACTGCAAGATTTCATACAAAAAATCCAAAACATCAACAATGGCTGGCTCTAGAGGTGACTGTGTATTGAGTGCTTCATACCTGGAAGTCAATAGCAATTTCTGTATTTTCACGACTATAAGGCACACTTAAAAGTCTTAAATTTTCTCCAAAATAGACAGTGCGCCTTATATATGGAAAAATGACATTCATTGAGGGTGCGCCTTATAGTCGTGAAAATACGGTATTAAGAATATTCTTGAAACAAGAGCTAACCAACTTTGAAATTACAGTCGTAGCTCTACTTACGAAATTAATTGTTTCCAAGATTTCTTTTGTAAATTGAAAATTCACTTGTACTTTATATGTAAATTCTCTAATTGGTTCCTAGTTCTCACACAACTACATGTACCTGTCAACCTCTGCCGATAACTGCCCTTATAAATGATTATGATTCCCCGTACAAACCCCCCCAAAAAAACGTACAAACACCGTACAACGCATGTTTACTCGCGGTGACTCGTTTCTTACTAGGTGGCTCCTCCATGCTTGCTTCCACGATATTTACTCGATGTAAATGCACATGTCATCCTTTATCGATATTGCCGTACGCACCGCTAATAAAACTACATACGATTGAGGATAATTTTTGCTGGTATACCATGACAATAGTAACGATCGATGACAGTAGCGTCGTTGGCTACCAGCCTACGGCTATCTGGATTTTAGCCAAAACGGTCTTGTTGAGATCGGTTTTCATAAATATTGGCGATTTAAAAAAAAAATTCTTCCCCGTACAAAAGTCGGTGTACGGCGTACATGTTTTGAAATGGTAAAAAAACGTATTAAATACGTGTAAAACGTTCAAGTTGACAAGTATGCAACTACCAATTAAACCCTTTAAAATTGGTCAAAGTGTCCCAATTTTAAATCAAAGATGTGAAGACATTTTAAATTATAAGAAAATGATCTATTCATTTCTTAAAATAAATAAAGCATATAAAAATGTGGCCAAATGCCGTCCACTTTGTGATTAAAAGACATTTTCCCTTATTAAGAAAAAAACTCTAATAAGCATTGTTTTAGATCTATCAAAAAAAATGGAACATTTAGGGCTTTTAATCGAGTTCTTTGAAAAAAAATCTAAATATTATATCTAAAATGGTCCGGGTCACATGAAATGGAGCTAATGTTAATGTTACCCCGCATCCATCCCGAGTTCCACACCCTTGTTCTAGTTCAGGCAAACTACGGCCCGCGGGCCCCATGCGGCCCGCTAGGCCTTTTAATCCGGCCCGCCAACATTGTCCAAATATTTTTTTCCCCAAGATGACGCCGACCCACGGAGGCCAATGGGAGTAGCTCTGTCCACTCTTATTTGTTTTTTGTTTTTGTTTTACAGCCCTTCTATCTTTTTTTAAATGACATTTTAATATTCCTTAATAATTTTTTTTACTTTTTACTTTATACTTTTTACTTGAATGATGAGTTATGAGTATGTTAATACTTGAGTCCTTTTTTTCTGTTTATGTTTCATATGTAGTGTTAACTGATGCACTTTTTTGTATGTATCATATCTTGTGCTGACCTGGCCCATCTGGCAAATTTTTAAAGTCATTGTGCCCCCCGGGCCCAAAAGTTTGCCCAACCCTGTTCTAGTTGGTGTGCAAAACTGCAGAAAGCCAGATGTTTTTTGTTGCCCTTTTTTTCTCGTCTAGAGAGATCTACAACTTCCTTGCAACAGGAAAATAATTAAAAAAAAAAACATTTTATCTCATTATCCTACTTTATCACATCATGTTTAATTGGGGACCACATGTTTCATTTAGTTTAGTTGTTAAATGTGTTCTTCTTTTTAAATTTGAAACGTTGACGCACAGCTGGACATCCGGCACTTAGTCAATGGGTATCTTTTTTTTTCTTTTTTTTTGGTCATTGTTTTAAGATGCCAAAAAAACATCTGGAAATAGTTACATTTTAAAACATTCCCTTCGGAAAGCTTCCAGAACCAGCCAAGAATCAACAATTATGCTTGGAAGATATTTGTGTATTGTTTCCCCTCTAATTTATATGAGAAGATCACTTAAAAAAACGAAAACAAAACTTATATTCTTCATTATGAAAAGTATATCACAGAATTAAACATTATAGGTATTCTTTGTTTATTTCTCTTGTTGATTTGTACAAACTGTAAACTTTAACAAACACGTACACACAGTATGCATAAAGAAAATAAAAAAGCATACACAAAGTAATCAATATAGTATGCACATGCAGATTAATATAAAAGTGCAAACTACACATGAATTGATTTTTTTCTTTGAAATAACTGAAGTACATTATGTTCCCTGGATGACAGTGATCAACGGGATAATTTACATTGAATAAGGAAATAATTCATGATAAAAAATATTTTAATTTAATTTAAAAAAATAAACATAATAAAGGTACTTGCCAGGAGGAAAGTGGTTCTTCATGGTGCTCACAGTCTATGTTAAGAAACTAGACTGGTCAGTCCCACCAAACATCCCACTTTATATCCAAGCACCCTACCCCACCCCCACACCCCGATGGGACTGGTATCATTGGGTAAAATACAGATTATATTCGTTATTTTGCCAGAAGTAGGATTAACTGTCCTAATCTAATATCCGATTTCTTCATCTATATTTTGTTCAAAACATTGAAATAATGCTCCACTTTCAAGAAACTAAACAGGTTGCATAAATTTTAGGAGTATTTGTTTATTCATATCACACGAATGACTAAAAAGAAAGATTTGAAGTGAAAAGGAAAAAAAAAGTTATTTGACTCGGTCCGATTAAACTACAATACCCACAATCCATCACTTCATGGCAGCGCTTTTCTGACGTTTATGTGTATCTATATATTCTATACAAAACAGATCCTACAAAATGTGTGAGCCTTGTCTGCAATTTATCACATTAAAGTAACAAGGTTCCCATTTATATAAAAAGTGAAGATTTATTTGCTGAATGATGTCATTTAAAACATTTACCCACGATTTTTAACTTCCGCCGTGCGCATTTTGGTTGGCTAACATTTATTAGCCTTCAGTGCAGATCCTGTCGCGATTTATAACAAAACGTCTCCAAATTGTTTTAAAAAAAAAAGATTGGGTTCTTGTTTAAAATATGATTTCCGTATTCTTGGGATTCTACTTAAAAAGTAAAAAGTGTTTGCTAAATTGTGTGATTTAAAACTTTTGCCCACTATATTTTAACTTGCACCGTGCAAATTTTGGTTGGCCAACATTAATTCTCCGCCAGTGCAGATTGCCGTCACGATACATAACATAAAGTCTATAAATTGTTTAAAAATAATAATAATAATAATAATAATAATAATAAACAATTTACGTTCTTGTTTAAAATTTTTGTTGATATTATACTTCCAGCATGGACGAAGATCGTCTAAAAGTTCTGGTGAAACTGACCCAGGACGGTCAATTCAACTGTGTGGAAAACAACATGAAGACATACGGACTAATGGAAGCTGCCCGAGATAAACACTTCGGTAGCTCCGGCGACACCCTCGTACACTACGCCGCCCGACATGGACACTTGGACATTTTAGATTATCTCCTCAAAGAAGTTGGGACGAATGTTGAGGTCTACAACAACGATTACAAGCGACCGCTGCACGAAGCTGCTTCCATGAGCCACCTAGCATGTGTCAGCTATCTACTGCAGATGGGCGCCATGGTGGACAGTTTAAAGAAGGCAGATTGGTGACGATCTGAAATTAATTGACTCTTTACCAATTGAAACAATGTTTTTTAACCTTGTATATTGATATATTGCACTTTTTGGGACCTGTTATGTAAATCATGATGTATCACCCCTGCATTTGTGTTCCGTGGATAGCTTGGTTCAGGGGCAAAACTATGGCCCGCGGGCCATATACGACCCGTTAGGCTTTTTAATCCGGCCCGCCGATGTTGTCCAAATGTTTTTTTTTCTTTTCTTTTTTTCCCCCAAGATGGTGCCGTCACGCAGAATCCAGTGGCAGTAGCTCATACTCATACTCATTTTTATGCTATCTGTTGAATTTGAAGAAGTGAAATCAACTTTTTGCACCCAGGACCCCTTTAATGATGGCCTGCACCAGAAGGAACCTGTCTGTGATCCGGGAACTTATGGACTACTCCGCCGACCCTTTCCTAAAAAACAAAGATGGCTGGAACGCGTTTCACATCGCGTGCAGGGAGGGCGACCCCCTAGTGGTAGCCCACCTCCTTGATGTCGCTCCGGATGTGTGGAAAACTAAGAGTAAAACCGGCAGGACACCCCTGCATACAGCAGGTCAGCTCGTCTCGCACCCCTAATTTACAACATATTATACACTGTATTGCTTATTTCTTTGTTATGTAGCTATGCATGGCTGTGAAGAAGTTGCCAACATCTTGCTTGAGAGGTAAACTGAGTGAGTTTTTTTTTCTTTTTTAATGCCCTGAAATAAGTCTAAATTAAAGCTGTTTATTTTATTGTAACATGTCCAGATGCAGATATGCATCAGATGACAAAGACAGCTGTGGAATCACTCCTTTTATGGATGCTGTAAGAAACGGACACATCTCGTTGGCAAAGCTTCTTCTAGAAAAACACCAGGTACCATATTGTCTGGTTTATTAGCCGTCCCCGCGTATAAGCCGCAGCCTTCAAATTTTCTTGAAATTTTTTGTTTTTTAGAATTTGTCACGAAAGAGCAGCCCCCCATTCACAATTTTCACCTCTATATTCATGATTTTAATTGAGTACAAATGTGTTACTTTGAAGGGAAATTTTTAGAAAAATCATGGCAGGTTTTTTTCTTTCTGAGATACTGTAGGAATCGAAAGGACATTATTAGGATCAATGTCATAAGGATGGCGGCATTATTAACAATAATAATGATAATAGTAATAATAATAATAATAATAATAGTAGTAGTAGTAGTAGCATAGTAGTAATGGTAATGGTAATGATCATAATAATCATAATAATCATAATAATCATAAAAATCACAATAATCACAATAATCACAATAATCACAACAATCACAAAAATCACAAAAATCACAATAATCACAATAATCACAATAATCATAATAATCATAATAATCATAATAATCATAATCATAATAATCACAATAATCATAATCATAATAATCATATTTATCATAATATTCATAATAATCATAATAATCATAATAATCATAAAAAACATAATAATCATAATATTCATAATTATCATATTAATCATAATAATCAATAGCCATAATAATAATCATAATTATGATAACAACAATAACAATACAAATAATAATATTGATAATAACAACAATAACAATAAAAATAATAATGATAATAACCACAATAAAAATAATGATAATAACAACAAGAAAATAATAATATTGATAATAACAATAAAAACACAATAATGACAATAACAATAATAACAATGATAACAACAATAAAAATAATAATATTGATAATATCAACAATAACAATAAAAACATAATGATAATATCAACAATAACAATAAAAACATAATTATAATAACAACAATAATAATAACAATAAAAACATAATAATGATAATAACAACCACAATAATAACAATGACAATAAAAATAGTATAGCAACTCAGTAAGTCTTGTGTATATAAGTCACACCCTTGATTCCCCCATCTTTTTTTGTTTATGTTACAAATACAGTATAATCAAATGTTGGATCTTCAAACGGGGAATCTTTGTAAATATGCCTCTGCAGGCATCTCCCACAGCTGTGGACACCATTGGGGTTCAGCCAGTGCACCAGGTGGCAGTCACCGGCCAGGAGGGGGCGTTATGCTTCCTCGTCAGGGAGCTGCAGGTCGATGTGAACCAGAGAGCAACTGGATTGGAGTTCACCGCCTTGCATTATGCGGCCAAAGTAAGATTATGAGCCGTCATATTCACAATAGAAGGCGAAAAGACCCACAAGCGACTCTAAAGCCACATGTATAGATAGATAGACAGTCCTTTTATTAACAAAATCATTGTGTTTTTAGGAAGGCCATGCTTCTACTATAAAGACACTGCTAGATTTAGGGGCTGATCTTCAAGCACGTGACAAAAAAGGAAGAACAGGTAAGACTTTTTGCACGGCAACGCACTCGTAACATAACATAAAAAAATTGAAATGATCTGGGATTATGATGCAGACACACTCAAAAATACATTTCATCTAACTTTACACTAAACTTCATTCTAATTTTGTTTTAAATGTTGATACCTTTCTTCTCCCGGGTTGGCTCTATTGGCCCCGCCTCCACTATGACTTTCAGATGCAACCTATCGAGGGTTGTTTGCTTTTGTCTTCCCTTTAAAATATTCCCAAAATGATGCAAATAAATTTCCTCACAATACGACCACTTGCCAATTTGCCCGGAAAATACGTAGTTCTCTCGTATTAGCGACAGAAGAAGAAAAAATAAAAAAACAATGAAAAAAATGCAATGCTCCGCCCAGTGCTCGTAGAGACATTACACTAGGGCTGGTATGGGCAAACTACAGCCCGTGGGCCACATCCAACCTGCTAAGTCTTTTAATCCGGCCTGCCGACGTTGTCCAAATAATGTTTTTATTTTTCATTTTATTTTTTTCCCCAAGATGGCGCCGTCACGCGCAAGTCATTGGCAGTAGCTCTGTCCACTCTTATTTGTTTGTTTGTGTTTTACAGCCCCTCTATCATTTTTAAATGACATTTTAATATTTCTTATCACATTTCTTTTGACTTGACTTTCTTTGTACTTTATACTTTTTACTTGAATGATGAGTGATGAGTATTTTAATACGTTAGTCTTTTTTTCTGTTTATGTTTCATATGTACTGTTAACAGATGCACTTTTTTATATGTATCCTATCTTGTGCTGACCCGGCCCATCTGTCACATTTTTAAAGTCAATGTAGCCCCCAGGCCGAAAGGTTTGCCCACCTCTGCACTAGGTAGATGCAACCGCAGTAACATTACACGAGGGAGTTGCAACGAGAAAGACAGTGGCCATGATGTTCTTATGAGCAGCATCTCGCGTCCGCTGTACTATGCTCGCATGTCAAAATTTGTTTTGGATCTCTTTGCCTGAAATTTGACTCGTTTCTCAAATTGCTCGTATGTTGAGGTACCACTGTATTATGTTTTGCTGTCACAACTAACTTTTTTTTACAAGCTCTACACATGGCTTCCATTGGGCAACACGCAGAAGCCGCTAAGACGCTACTGCGATTCGGGCTGGAAGATTACCCGGATGCATCTGGTATTACAGCACGTGCGCTCGCCCGAAAAACAGACGTCCTTCAAGTTTTTGACTGCAGTTAATATGGACAATGATTTGAATTCATCAAAACAAAGGCAGTTGCAATATCAATAAAAATATGATACATAACAGCCTCATCTCATATTTTGAACCGCATTATCCTCACCAGGGTCGTGGGGGGGGGGGTTGTATTTTATCCCAGATGACTTGTGGCCACAGACGGGGGACACCCTGAATTGGTGGCCAGCCAATCGCAGCGCACAAGGAGTTATACAACCAATCACGCTCGCACTCATACCAAGGGGCAATTTAGAATGTCCAATCAGCCTCCCATGCATGTATTTGGAATGTGGGAGGAAACCGGAGTACCCGGAGAAAACCCACGCAGGCCTGAGGAGAACTGCAAACTCCACAAAGGTGGATCCATTTGGATTTGAACCCAGGACGCCACTGTGAGACTGACTCGCTAACCACTTAGCTGCCAGACCGCCCTACATAATAGCATGTGTTTTCAAAATAAGAAGCTTAGAATTTGGTCTATAGTGTGTCGGCCTCACAGCTCTGGGTTCAAATTCAGGTCACGTCCAACTGTGTGGAGTTTGCATGTCCTGTGTGGGTTTTCTCCAGGTACTCTGGGTTCTTCCCACATTCCAAAAAAAAAAAACATGCACGGTAGACTGATTGGACACTCAAAATTGCCGCTTGGTATGAGTATGAGCGTGATTGGTTGTTTGTCTCCTTGTGCCCTGCGATTGGCTGGCCACCAATTCAGGGTGTCTCCCGCCTCTGGCCTGAAGTCAGCTGGGATATGCTACAGCACCCCCTTCGACCCTAGGGAGGATAACACGGTTCTGAAAAGGAAACGAGATGATTTTGTTTATTAAAAGATACTTTTCAATAAACGGCCTTTCAAAATAAAATGCCATGAGTAGCGATCAATTTTGGTGTATTTGACCTTCCATAGAAGCAGACCACGCCCATACCCGGATGTAGCCTGAACACTAACCCAGCTAGCCTTACCCCCTGAGCCCAGCCCATTCCCACTTGAGCCCTGCAGGATCTCCATTTTCTTCCACCCCTGTCACGCTCCAAACCCCAAAGAGCTACAAAAAATGAACGACGAATACGACGTAATCGTTCTCGGCACCGGACTCACGGTAAGAAAAGGGATTCAACAAGTCTACATGCTTCCTTTAAAATGCGCGGTGCAACCTGTTAACTGCGCGAATAGCTCTTAAGGCTAACAAGGCCTAATTACCAGCCGAGCTAAGTAGTAACTAGTTTAGCACGAAAAGCTAACCTAACCGCTGTCAACACCGTCAAATAGAAAATAGTTTCCTAAAACGAACTCACTTAAAGTTAAGGCTTCTTTCGAAGGATTGTGATGATCGATCGTGAAGTTACACAAACGGTTATTTGACAGTCGAATCATCGTAGCGGTAGGTCACTTACAGAAGATTAATAGTAGATTATTGGTGTGCTAACATTAGCCTGTGTAATTTAACACAACTGCGAGCTATAAAGACGCACATTTCCACTCGCTTGGTATTAATATATTTCGTCTTTTTTTAAATCAGTTTACATTTCTTGCTGTTTTCACCGTAAATATGTTGTCCCCGTAATTTTAGGGAATTGTACATTGATGTCTGAAAATGTTGAACGTGATTACGAAACTTCAAAAAAATCGCAGGTTTATTACATTAACAAATTAAAATGATCACGTTAATTCCCCCCCCCCCCCCCACTTATTAAAACTCGAACATTCCGTGCAATTATGGGATGTCACGTGAAAATAGTTCAAATTTCACTATTGTTGTTTTACAACAGTAGCTGATTCAGTGTCACTGTGTGGCGAATATTATTTAAAAGGTAAAACATGCTTCATTCCAAGTAAACTGAGAAATTCATATTTTTTTACGACGTGATAGCAGTGTGATTTACTATTAAATGGAATTTCTTGGTTTTGCTGTCAATGTTAATGGTTGACACATGACATAGAGCTAATCCCGTGATAACCGTGGGACAGTCCAAATAGTATTTGAAAGTCCATAAAATTTTCATTTAGCTGGATATCATGTTTTCAAACCCGGAATTTCAACATGTTATGATTGTATTCCCCATTGCATGGTTTGTACTGTTGGGGAGAAAATACATCACAAGATATCATTAGAAATGGCAGTTAAATTGTGCTGCTTGGAGTCAGGAAATTGTCCTGCCACAGTTTTAGCCTAACTAAGAGTGAACTACAAGCCAAAGAAAGAAAGGAAGCGAAAATATGCCACACTTCCTCTTTGATGGCAATGCATCAAGTTTAGCTGGTTTGAAAGTGATTACGACCCATTGAGGGTGACATAATGTGAATACATTTTAAATGACTTAGGTCATAGATCAAAAGTAAGGTGGCATCATGCGATTTTATTTTTTTTTATTGCTGAGCAGAAGCTTCTCACCCAGTTTGTGTTTGTCGTAATGTGTGAAAAGAACATTTCCTGTGGTCTGTGTTTAACGTTTCTAGCCTGAAAGCAGGATATTCAATGTAGTACAGACGCTCCCCTACTTACAAACATTCAACTTACGAACAAACGGTACATACAAACATGTGTGCGAATTGCGTTTATATTGAAAAATGTTCGTAAGTTCAATTTTGTATTGCGCGCCTTTTTCCGAGTAGTGCTTCTTAAAGAAGCTTGATGCGCGTGATAAAGTGGTGAGCGTTGAACGGGAATACAACTAGAATCGTTCGACCATCAGTACCATTTATAAACAGAAATATGGAGCAGCAGGACCCAAATATTGAACGTTGCACAAAGGTGGCAAATCAAATGAATGATGCTATACAGTACTACCACATCATTTTTGATGAAAAAAAGAAGAAAACTGTGCAATCGTTAATAGATAGCTTCTTTCGGCCCGTTTCTAGTAAATCTCTCCATCCCTCTAATGTATGTATATACAGTTCTTTATGTATTCTCTCCATTTTATTGAATGTTTTATTTTTCAGTACAAACCAATGCTGGTGACTTATACAAACCTTAAACATACAAATGCACTTGTATAAACCTTCAATATACTTATATAGGCCGTAAACATAAATTATAATACAAAATATAGCACTGAATCAATTTCAACTTATGAACAATTTCAACTTATGAACAATTTCAACTTATGAACAATTTCAACTTATGAACAATTTCAACTTATGAACAATTTCAACTTATGAGCAATTTCAACTTATGAGCAATTTCAACTTATGAGCAATTTCAACTTATGAGCAATTTCAACTTATAATCAATTTCAACTTATAATCAATTTCAACTTATGAACAATTTCAACTTATGAACAATTTCAACTTATGAACAATTTCAACTTATGAACAATTTCAACTTATGAACAATTTCAACTTATGAACAATTTCAACTTATGAACAATTTCAACTTATGAACAATTTCAACTTATGAACAATTTCAACTTATGAACAATTTCAACTTATGAACAATTTCAACTTATGAACAATTTCAACTTATGAACAATTTCAACTTATGAACAATTTCAACTTATGAACAATTTCAACTTATGAGCAATTTCAACATATGAGCAATTTCAACTTATGAATAAGCGCTCGAAACGTAACTTGTTCGTAAGTAGAGGAGCGTCTGTACTGCTTCATGCAGAATTCAAACGCATCGGCAAATTTGACTGTATTTTATACCGACAGGAATGCATCTTATCGGGCATCATGTCGGTGAAGGGAAAGAAGGTGTTGCACATGGACCGCAACTCCTACTACGGAGCCGAGAGCGCTTCCATCACACCGTTGGATGATGTAGGTTATTTTATTAATTTGTTTTAAATGTGCATATAAAACATTTGCAACCTGAAAATGTTGTACCTAGAGCAGGGGTCGGGAACCTTTTTGACGAAGAGACCCATAAGCAATTCATATTTTCTAATGTTATTCCTTGAAAGCCATTCTCCGAATTTAAAATTCAAAATACATATAAATTGGTGCCTATGGTTTTAGTAATTTCACCACTTTTAAAGTGGAAAAAAACTACTTTTGACATTCTAATTTTGTTGGTAATAAATAAGAGTATGCATTCCAGAAGAGTCCAATGCAAAAAAATGAAGATTAAAGCAGCTCTAGATGTAGTATCTGGTTTCCATATTTTAGCTCGTAGGTTAGCGGAGAGCCAGATCCACCCATCAAAAGAGCCGCATGTGGCTCCCGAGCTATAGGTTCCCCTACCCCTGACCTAGAGGCATTCATAAGTAGAGGTATGACTGCACTTTAGTTTGTGAATCCTTGCAGCTCTACGCACGGTTCAACCTTCCCGGAAAACCCCCGGAGTCAATGGGAAAAGGTCGTGACTGGAATGTGGATCTCGTCCCTAAATTCCTCATGGCCAATGGTAATACTTCTTTCTACTGCATTTTTGATTGGACTGTGAAATACAAAATTGGCTCGAGTCAGTTGTATTTAGTTACTATAAGATAGCCTAAGTTGGATGCAAAAGAAAAAACGTTGGACCAATGTTCCCTCTAACTTTTCATTGGTCTGGGCAGAAAGACAAGCTGCCTGAGCGCACTGAGTACCAGTGTGAGTGACATCATCATTGCTCGCTATGGGCCCACCAGTATCACACCTGCCATAAGCAGGTGCATGTCAATGTTGCCTCTAATTTTTCATGTAAATCATGCTGTAAAACACGAAAAACATTAGAGTGGACAGAGCTACTGCCACTGGTTGCCGCGTAAACGGCGCCATCATGAGGAAAAAGGTCAAAAAAAAGTTTGGATTTTATTTACTGCGCGCCATATGATTGCTGCTGCGCAGAGAAGACGAGAGTAGTGCGCGGCTTCGAGGGAACATTGCAATGGACATATTCTCTGCTTTTCTTAGGTCAACTGGTCCGCATGCTGTTGATCACCCAGGTGACACGCTACCTTGATTTCAAAGTGATTGAGGGCAGCTACGTGTACAAGGGCGGCAAAATCTACAAAGTTCCTTCCACGGAGTCTGAAGCTCTGAAGTCCAGTAAGTTCCCTCAGAATGACAAAGCATTGAGCGTTTTTTCCGGCTCCTGACTTCAATGTTGGTGTAAATCCAAAGGTCTGATGGGCATTTTTGAGAAACGGCGCTTTAAGAAATTCCTGGTCTTCATCGCCAACTTTGATGAAAACGACCCCAAAACCATGGAGGGCGTCCTACCCCACAAGACCACCATGAGGGAAATTTTTGAGAAGTTCGGCTTGGGCCAAGATGTCATCGACTTCACTGGCCACTCCCTCGCTCTCTACCGCACAGATGAGTCAGTAGTCTCTGAAATTACTGTATTTTCTAACATATAAGCTGTATTTGTAACTAAAAAATGATGACTGAATCAAGGGTATGGCTTATGTGTACAAATTAGACTTGACATGCACAAAACTGCAAGGTGACATAGACCAAGACCCCCGTAATGCCAGACAATGCGGCCCGATACGCCTATTTATTTCAAAATAGAGAAACTATAAACAGATAAAACGCTTAACAAGATTTATTTGGACATCTATAAATGAAATTCAAGAAAAAAATACTGGATCTTACATAAAAAGTGAAAAAGCGCACTTACTTGGCTTACCTTTCCACTTTCTTACCTTTGACCGGTAGTTAAGTGCTCGGACTGAACAGACGCTTGTAGGGAGTATGTGTTCGTAGTATTTACCACAGATATTGGCAAACTACGGCCCGCGGGCCACATCCGGGCCGCTATGCCTTTTAATCCGGCCCGCCGACGACGTCCAAATACTATTTTCCCCAAGATGGCGCCGTCATGCGGAAGCCAGTGGCAGTAGCTCTGTCCACTCTTATTTGTTTTTTGTGTTTTACAGCCCCTCTATCTTTTTTAAATGACATTTTAATATTTCTTACTACATTCCTTTTGATTTAACTTTGTACTTTATACTTTTTGCTTGAATGATGAGTGTTGACTATGTTAATACTTTAGTCCTTTTTTCTGTTTGTTTCATGTGTACTATTAACGGATGCACTTTTTTATATGTATCTTATCTTGTGCTGACCCGGCCCATCTGTCAAATCTTTTAAAGTCAACAGTCAAAAGTTTGCCCACCCCTAGTTTACCATGTCAGCACATCCCAATACAGAAATACCTTGACATACGAGGAATTTGAGATAGGACTAAAATTCTGATTAAATATCTACATTGAGATCGATATGTGAAAAGTATATGTGGAATTGACATGAATTTAAAAGCAAAGCAAGAATTTGAAGAAGGGTAACCTTCAAAACCACAAAGCCCTTCATTTACAATAAATTTATGTATGCGTACATTTCTTTTTTTTTCTCCACATGTAAAACTTGAAAAGTTGCGACTGTCTACATGTAAACCTCACATATATTCTGCTCTCCTTGCCCAGATACCTGGAGATGCCCTGCCTCGAATCAATAAACAGGATAAAGCTTTACAGTGAGTCCTTGGCCAGATATGGAAAAAGCCCCTACCTCTACCCCCTGTATGGATTGGGAGAACTGCCTCAAGGTTTTGCCAGGTAGGAACTCTGAAATAATAATGCTCACAGGTTTTGATTTTGTCTGAGAATTGTTGACCCTTACAGGCTGAGCGCCATCTACGGGGGCACGTATATGTTGAACAAGCCGATTGAGGAGATAGTGATGGAGAATGGGAAAGTTGTCGGGGTGAAGTCTGAAGGAGAGGTAAGAATGTGTCACCCGTCGATAGTGATTCTCAGTCCTGACTTAGCGTAGGTTTTCGCATATAAGCCGTATTTGTAACTTTGACCTAAATCAGGGGTCGGAAACTTTTTTTGACGAAGAGAGCCACAAACAATTCATATTTTCCAATGTTATTCCTTGTGAGCCATACTACAAATTTAAAAGTGAAAATACATACATTTTAATGAGTGCCTTTTAAAAAAAATGTAATTTCACCACTTTTAAAGTGTAAAAAAATGAATATTTTGAAAAGATTCTTATGCTGTTGCGAATCAATGAGGATGTATTCCAGAAGAGTCTACAGCAACAAAAAAATGAGGAATAAAGCAGTTCTAGATGTAATATCTCAGTTCTGTCACCAGCGGTTTCCATATTTTAGCTCACAGGTTAGCAAAGAGCCAGATGCACCCATCAAAAGAGTTATATGTGGCTCCCAGGCCATAAATTCCCTACCCCTGACCTAGGTCTTCAATGTGTTGTGTGTCTTGTGGCTGTCTTGCTACTGCAACCAAGAAATTTCCACAATACGGGATGAAATCTTGTTCTAATCTAACTAAAAAAACTGATGATTGAATAAAGGGTACAGTTCATATGCACACAAAACTTGCTATACTCTTTTTCACCAGTAGATGTTGGCAAAGTAAAAGTATTTTCTGTTTTGGAGTGAGAAAACAACCATTACTGGATGAATTAATTCCTTATATTGATCCTAATGTGCTTTTGATTCATACAGTATCTCAGAAATACTACATGTGATTGTTTTTCTTAAGCTTTTCCCTTCAAAGTAACACATTTGTACTTCATTTTAAAAACATGAAGATGGGGTGAAAATTGTGAATCAGGCGGTGGCTTATACGTGAGAAATTGTCAAATTCTACGATTTTAACGGAAATTTTAAGGTTGCATATGCACGGGGCGGCTTATTTGGGAGCATATACAGTACCGTATTTTCACGACTATAAGGCGCACCTTCAATGAATGACATTTTTTCCCTTTATAAGGCGGACTGTCTATTTTGGAGAAAATTTAAGACTTTTAAGTGCGCCTTATAGTCGTGAAAATACGGTAATTGCTATTGACTTCCAGGTATGAAGCACTCAGTACACAGTCACCTCTAGAGCCAGCCATTGTTGATGTTTTGGATTTTTTTGTATAAAATCTTGCAGTGGGGGAGGAGCTATATGATGGAGGATTTTGTAAACTAAGATGGCATCTGCATATTTAACAGTATTGTTTCAGTTCAGGCGTTTGTGTTTTTTTAATATCCGACAGTGGTGGTTTTTTGTTTTTGGTCTTGTTTTTTTCCATATATAAGGCGCACTGGATTATAAGGCGCACTGTCTATTTCGGAGAAAATTTAAGACTTTGAAGTGCGCCTTATAGTCGTGAAAATATGGTAAATATTTTTGCGTTCACTAGATCGCCAGGTGCAAGCAGCTGATTTGCGACCCCAGCTACTTAATGTCTGCGACTGAGAAAGTGGGCCAAGTGATCCGGGCCATCTGCATCCTGAGCCACCCCATCAGCAACACGGGCGACATCAACTCTTGCCAGATCATCATCCCGCAGAACCAAGTCAACAGGAAGCACGGTGCGTACCCAAGTGAAAGCAATGGTGCTAAACACTAGGCAAACAAGTGTTCACTCGTAGAGCCTCTTTGCTTCCAGATATCTACGTCTGCATGATCTCCTTTGCTCATAACGTGGCGGCGCAAGGCAAATACATCGCCATCGCTAGCACCACAGTGGAAACCAGTGACCCAGAGAGGGAGATCAAACCAGCCCTGGATCTACTGGAGCCCATTGAGCAAAAGTTTATCAGCATCAGCGACCAGTACGCTCCTAAAGACAAAGGTGGTGAAAGCCAGGTAGGCTAACTCATGGGAGGTATTCTTCTCAAGTTGGAAACATTTGACTTCAAAAAAAAAAAAATAATAATAATAATAAATCTCACATCCCACCCCACGTAGATATTCATCTCACGCTCATACGACGCCACCACCCACTTTGAGACGACCTGCGACGACATCAAGGATATTTACCGGAGGATGACCGGATCGGACTTTGATTTCGCCGAGATGGAGCGCGGGAAGAAGGATATCTATGGCGACGCTGCCGAGTAGAAGCTGCTGCTACTGCTGCACACTCCTCATTGCAAAGACAAGAACCTATTGAAAAAATGTATGCGTATATGTATGCGTATATGTATGCGTATACGTATGTGTATGCGTATATGTGTATATGTATGCGTATGTGTATATGTATGCGTATGTGTATATGTATGCGTATATGTGTATATGTATGCGTATATGTGTATATGTATCCATATATATATATACACGTAACATACATACCCCAAGAATTTGAGGTGGTCCAGCAAGAAAGTTGATCATGTAGCTTTCTGGAATAGAATTGCTGGATTAAGTGAGGGTTAAATGTTTATTTTTCTTTCTGCGAATCACTCTGACGGTGGCTGCAATTAAAAGTGATTAGGAATTTACAGTTTGATTTAATACAAAATAAAAAAAAGTCCAAAAATGCCAAATTAAGGTGGAGTACATCTGGTGGTGTTTCTGTTAGTAGGCAGGGGGATTGACTTATATATATTGTCTTATATTGAATTTTGTCTTTTTGGGTTGCTTTGGGACAAAAAGGATTTGTCGACATTACATTTAGTGATTATGTCTGCTCCATGAATTTAGGGATTATGTATATGCCCCATTACAGCCATACAACTTGGAAGTTTTCTTAACAATTTGTGAGATGTGGTAGTGTTCCTGTTTTGTGTAAAATGAGGAAAGAACCGCTTAAGAAGGACCAAATGTGTACTGTGGCAGTATTTGAAATGAAGAGCCCTGTGATGTATCATCTTCTGTTTGTAAAGAGCAACTTGGACTGCAGTCATTTATGTGCTGCAAAGTAAAAAAAAAAAAAAAAAGTTTGTCAAGGAAAAGTGTTTTGTTTCCTTTTCTTCTCCATGGCTAGCATAGACATCATTGTTACTAACATTCAAACAATAATTTACTGGGGCATATTGAATAATATTAATTCTAGTGTACAATTACCTCTACTCTGTTTATTGAATCTATATAGTATTGTAGACTAGTAATCAGCTAATGTAGACCAAACATGGCTGTAAAAATTGAAATAACAGTAATTAGGGTCACATTTTTATGAACTTTAAAAAAATGTTAACAAAAAACCCGAAGAAGTGAAGTCGCGATGATCAAGGGAAGTCCTCGTTTGTTGTGGTGGGGTAATGCCCATGATGCAACGCGATGCTCGGTTTATTTATAGCTTGGTAAACATCATGGCGGTTACACCGGCCCGACGGTCATCTTTGCATGATTTAGGTTCATTTATTTAATACCTATACTTAACTGGGTAACATTTGTGGTCGTAAAATATAAAAGAGATATTTTTTTGTGTGCTGCAAAAAAAGATAGTGGAACATAAGTATTGAGCTTGTTTGTATTTCAACCTTGTTTCGTAAGCATTTCAATGAGATATACGTATACAAACATTGACTCACCCGGTACTTCACCGGGTTCATATATCTATTTTGTGTGGTGTAATTTAGGTTTGTGGGCCGACCGGACTGCCCTCCACGAAGCTGCATTTCAAGGCAGGGCGTTACAGCTGATACGGCTTATCGAAAGTGACGCGTCAGTCAACATTGTGACGGTTGACAACGTCACGCCGCTGCACGAAGCCTGCCTCAATGCTCACCCGCACTGTGCCCGGCTGCTGCTGGAAGCCGGTGCCCAGGTTAGCCCCTTAAAACAATATTTAACAATTATATCTTATGTTATTGTGACAGGGAATGCTTTGAAATCAGATCACAAAGATGTAGAAATGAGAAATTCCGAGACATGCCGGGGATTTGAGATACGAGTGAATTACCGAGACATGCCGGGGATTTAAGATTACGAGTCAAATTCCGAGACTTGCCGGGGGATTTGAGATACAAGTGAAATTCCGACACATGCCGGGGCTTTGAGATACGAGTAAAATTCTGAGACGTGCCAGTGATTTGAGATACAGGTAAAATTCCGAGACATGCCAGGGATTTGAGATACGAGTCAAATTCCGAGACATGCCGGGGATTTGAGATGAGTCAAATTCTGAAACATACCGGGGGATTTGAGATACGAATAAAATTCCGAGACATAACAGGGGATTTGAGATACAAGTCAAATTCAGAGACATGCCGGGGATTTGAGATACGAGTCAAATTCCGAGACATGCCGGGGATTTGAGATATGAGTCAAATTCAGAGACATAATGGGGGATTTGAGATACGAGTCAAATTCCAAGGCATGCCGGGGATTTGAGATATGAGTCAAATTCCGAGACATGCCGGGGATTTGAGATACAAGTCAAATTCCGAGACATGCCAGGGATTTGAGATATGAGTCAAATTCCGAGACATAACGGGATTTAAGATACGAGTCAAATTCCAAAACATGCCGGAGATTTGAGATACGAGTCAAATTCAGAGACATGCTGGGGATTTGAGATGAGTCAAATTCCGAGACATAACGGGGGATTTGAGATACCCGTAAAATTCAGATAAAATTAGAATTAAGTTTAATGTAAGGTTAGATGAAAATTTGTTTTTGAGTGTCTGTGTATCTTAATCCGAGTTCATTTAAATTTCTGTTGTTATGCACTCCTCTTTGTACTGAATAGTCATTTTCTTAGTATTCAACATCATGCCCACGAGATAGTTATTAGTTACTCTATTAGTTGATGCCGAATTAAAACAAATAAAAATGTTTTGGGGTTCCAAAATCCTGTTTTTTTTCAGTGTGAACAAATTAATTTATATTTAGATCATTTCTATGGGAAAAGTTGATTTGAGATACGAGTAAATCGACATACGAGCTCGGCCCGGGAACACATCAAACTCATATCTCAGGGTCATTTATATTTTGTAGAAAAAACAAATAAGAAAAGATACATTTCCATGAAAATTAGGACAAGTGCAAGGAAGTGGATGACAATAGTATTCTTTCAGGTAGAAGTTCGGAGTATCCACGGCAGCACTCCCCTGTGTAACGCCTGCTCTTCCGGTAGCTTGGAGTGCGTCAAACTTCTGTTGAAATACGGCGCCAAAATCAACCCATCGCTTACGTCTTTGACCGCATCCCCCCTGCATGAGGCCTGCATCCAAGGCAAAAATGTCACAGGTCTCCCCGATGTAGATAACCAATGATAACTAATGCTTTCTATCCTCCTCAGGGAATGCTGAGATAGTGAGGCTACTAATAGCCAACGGCGCCAATCTGGAGGCGTACCATGTCCACTTGGGCCCGCCCCTGCACATCGCTTGTGCTAAAGCGCAGGTAGAATGCGTCAAGGAGCTACTACTTGCAGGTCAGATCGCATACCGTATTTACTCGCATATAAGCCGCACCCTTAAAATGGCCTTCATATCATCCAATTTTGCATTTTCTCGCGGTCCCTGATTCACAATTTTCACCTCCATATTGAAGGTATAATAGGAAGTAAAAATGTGTTACTTTGAAGGGAAAATCATATGAAAAATGATTGTTTTATTTTTAGATACTGTATGAATCAAAAGCACACATCATAAGGAATTAATTCATCTATTAATGGTTGTTTTCGTACTGCTAAACAGAAAATAAGCAACAAATAGTCCCGTATTTGTACGACTATAAGGCGCACTTAAAAGTCTTAAATTTTCTCCAAAATAGACAGTGCGCCTTATAAGCTTATATATGGAATAAACAGAAAACCCAAAAACAAACACCACCACTGTCGGATATTAAAAAAACAAAAACGCCTGAACTGAAACAATACTGTTAAATATGCAGATGCCATCTTAGTTTACAAAATTTTCCATCATATTGCTCCTCCCCCACTGCAAGATTTCATACAAAAAAATCCAAAATATCAACAATGGCTGGCTCTAGAGGTGACTGTAGTGAGTGCTTCATACCTGGAAGTCAATAGCAATTACCATATTTTCACAACTATAAGGCGCACTTAAAAGTCTTAAATTTTCTCCAAAATAGACAGTGCACCTTATAATACAGTGCTCCTTATAATACAGTGCGCCTTATAATACAATGCGCCTTATAATACAGTGCGCCTTATATATGGAAAAAATGTAATTCGCCTTATAGGCGTGAAAATACGGAACATGTTAATTTGCCGACATCTACTGGTGAAAAAAGAGTATAGCAAGTCTTGTGCGCATATAAGTCGTACCCTTTTTTTTTAGTTACAAATACGGATTATATGCGTGAAAATACGATGATAAGGGACCATGGGTCCTCTGGGGAGGTCTGCATAAACAGACGTTGGACATTTTGCAGGTGCCGATGTGAATTCGAGCAAATTTCATGAAACGGCTTTGCACCACGCGGCTAGGCTGGAAGCGCCGGATCTGATCAAACTACTGGTGGAGTTTGGAGCCAATACGCGGCCACTTGACAACTCAGGACTGAAACCCAGCGATTACTCTCAAGCGGCTTCGCCGTCCTGCCTCTGTTTGAAGTTTTACGAAAGTGCGGCGAGCGGCGTCGAGGTGGGCTTGTTTTTTGAAAGTGACGTTTTTTTGTGTTTTTGTGTTTTACCCCAGGCAATCCGCTGAACCTTCAGCAGCTTTGCAGAATCACTGTGAGGAGAGCGCTCGGTACCAGCGCCTTCACAGACATAGGTTTGCTGGACACATCGCATATTATTAAAAGCTATCTGCATTTTCATTAAAAAGGAGCGAAAAGCAACCGTAAAGTAAGGCTTTTTTCTTCCAAAAAAACCACATAGTATAGTAAGGGTTTTTTCTTCCAAAAAACAACATAGTATAGGAAGGCTTTTTTTCCTCAAAAAACGACATAGTATAGGAAGGCTTTTTTTCTCAAAAAATGTCATAGTATAGTAAGGATTTTTTCTTCCAAAAAAACGACATAGTAACTTTAAAAAGTTGACAGATCGACCGGGTCAGCACAAGATACGATACATATAAAAAAGTGCATCCGTTAACAGTACATATGAAACATAAACAGAAAAAAATGACTTAAGTATAAAGTAAAGTAAAAGGGAATGTATTAAGAAAGTGTATTTAAAAAAGATAGAGGGGCTGTAAAATACGAAAAACAAATAAGAGTGGACAGAGCTACTGCAACTGGCTTCCGCGTGACGGCGCCATCTTGGGGAGAGAAAAAAACTAAATCTTAGAAGGTCTCGCGAGCCGTAGTTTTCCAATATCTGAACTAGAGCAATATAAGACATCTTCAAATCACATTGTTCAAATCTCTGACAAAATAAAGTTTTAAAAATTAAAAACCGAATAGAAGTGTAATATGAGTTCAACATCCAGGTTGACTTGTTGGAAAGTTAACATGTCAGTTGATTATTCAATTGACGCAAAAAAACCTAACGTTAGTCCTGTTTCATTAAGAATATTTAATTACTGACTGAAAAACATTTGAAATGAGCTCTGGCGCACGAATCAGATGATTAGCGTTGATTATCAGGATAGTATATTTGATTTTTTTTGACAATTGAGTGCAGCTCCACTTGCGCAGAGCTACAAAAAATTGGATAAATCCTCTTGTTGTTCCTCCCCACGGAAATCTTTAGTAAAAGGCAAAAGTTTTATACGATCTGAAGAGGAACAAGACTGCACTGACGCTAACATAATAGAACAAGCTTTGTATAGATCCGTAATAGTACTTTAACATACAGGCTAACGCCCTCCAAACTAGTGGGAGGCTCTAGTACTTTGAGCAGCCAATGGTTGCAGCGGCTGTATTATGCAGCCAATCCCGTTGCAGCAGTTGTATTATGCAGCCAATCCCGTTGCAGCAAGTATGAGGCAGTAAGGGCATTGAAGTACCGTTGTGATGCATATATATACACATCATTTAGGTCCAAATGATCAAATAATGTTTATAACTTTCAGAGATTCATTTAATATTGACACCGAGTACGGTTGAGAAGGTAGTCGCTGTGTTTATACATTTTAATATAAAGAATGTTTGGGAAATACCAGGCGTGGTGGGCCATGTGAATCACGTTAGGGAGTAGAGAACTAATGTGAATGATGATCCACCACGGACCATTCGTTGTTTTGTGCTACATTTCAAGTGAAAACCAATCCTGAATAATTAGAGTGCTCAAACATTCAACTTTGACAATAACGTACCAAGTGAATTTATTTTGAATATATTATACGCTAGCTGAATCACCTTCATGATCATAGTATCTCCCCTACCAGGTAAGTATGGGTTGCTCACAGATGCAGCACCCTCTTGTTTCGTGTGCTCGCCAGCTTCAGTCACGAGCTCGCTTGTAATAACATATCGTATTTTCACGACTAAAAGGCACACCGCATTAGAAGGCGCACCCTCAATGAATGACATTTTTTTCCATATATAAGGCGCACTGTATTATAAGGTGCACTGTCTATTTTGGAGAAAATTTAAGACTTTTGAGTGCGCCTTATAGTCGTGAAAATACGGTAATTGCTATTGACTTCCAAGTATGAAGCACTCACTGCACAGTCACCTCTAGAGCCAGCCATTGTTTTACCTTGTTGTTGGTGACCCGGATGTTGATGGTTTAAAAGCCTGTCTGTGGGTATCAATAAACTAGCCTCCGGTACGCATGCAAGTTGGCTCCGTCGTCCAAAAGGCAAAGTTATTACAATAATAATAATGTCCTCATGTGAAATTCTGATTATGAAATGACACGTTTTGTCATTGAATAGTTTTCATATAACTTGACCCTTCAAAAGTATATGTAAAAGCCAAATATCGTGTTTTTAAACTATGAATTGGGTTTGTCATCATGTTAATTCTAACTATTCAAAAGATGTTTTGATCATTAAAATCTGCGTTTTTTTACATATTTGCTATCAAGCAATCCAAAGTGGAAAGGAATAGCGTCCTCTTGTGGGAGGAAAAATCAAGACAGTTTTGGGTAGGGTGTTTTAACAATGAATGAATGAAAAAGAAGTTGATTATTATTATTTATTCTTTATTTTTTAGATCTTAATCCTAATCTTGAAAGGTTGAAGCAGTGCAGTGTTGTATCATTATTGAATTGTGCGTTAATGCGTTAATGCGTATAGAAATAGCGACAGATGATACTTATGGGAACTGAAGCTTGCCATCATAATCAATAAAGGATAGTGGAAGATTTTCAATTGAATCACAGAGTTTATTTATTGATAATATATCGATCGTGTGTTTAAGTATCCCACAAAGTCGCAATATATACGAGTAAGATGTAAGAGGGTGATGACGTTTTGTATTGTGGACAACAGTGACAACGTCATAGCAATACGAATTGCGTTTTTTAACGCAATATCGCTACTGGCGTTGGGCAAATGCATCATCCTTTTGGTAATCATACATGAGCTTTTGAAGCCGTTTTTTGGAGGGCTCGCCTGGGTCACACTTCCCGTGGTTATTAAAATAGAGAAACGTCGACGACTGTGCTCGCAATAGTGTCCCCATCGAGTGTGATAACTTTGCAGTATAGGCGACGGAGCCAACTTGCATTTGTGCCGGAGGCTATCTTATTGACACTCACAGACAGCTTTTAAACACATCAACATCCGGGTCACTCGGTTATCCGTAATGACCATCAGGTGGCGATGGTTTAGCCCACTTGTATAATCTGATGTCATTTACCGTTATAGTATCAATATATTACATTGAGCATATTTGGCCCTTCATACAGACCTTGGGGAAAGCATCTGAAACAACAAGCCACAACCACCGTGACTCTTTTTCACAAAATGACTCGAAAAAATTTGTTCAGTTTTATTTAAAAAATGCAGAATTCGTTGTCCTGCCATACTTTTTTTGAAAATCCAGTCTGCAGTTTGTCAGCTTTGCTAAAATGGACAACAATTTAGAAGAAATACAACCATGTATGTCGTAAATTCTAATACTCTATGGTCTAAAAACTATTGATTTTATGCACATGAATATTCGAAATATAGAAAGAGAACATTTCTAAAATGTGGAATTTGGGCTTTGAAACATTTCTGTTAGTGGATATGGTAATGACCTCATTTTTAAGGCATACTTTTAAATATTAGGTGGACATTTTTAGAACTGTATTGTCAGGTTATCTGTTTGCAACAAAATGGAACTGTTTAAGGATGGACTAGATTGTTTTTTATTTAGGACTGTACCACTAGCTTCATATGCCTTCGAAATTTTCCAAAAATAAGGTAAAGATGACGTATATGAGTCATTTATATGTATTAATATTTTCAAGTGATTACGTACAACGTGTCATTAAGCGACATTAGTTCTTCAAAATCATGTCAGAAGTGGGATTTGAACCCACGCCTCCATTTGGAGACCAGAATACTCATTCATTTTGCATGAAAGGGATCCAGCCTTGAGTCTGGCGCCTTAGACCGCTCGGCCATCCTGACATAGTGAATGACAGAAATAATATTGCTCAATGACAGAAAACGTCCGGTCGACGGACAGTTACTCATGATTCGAATGGCAAAAAATGGACGAGGACTTCATATTTTCAAATCATAAATTAGGTAAAACTCTGAATTTAGGTGTGCATGTGATATTGGTGGCTGCCTAAAAATCGTGTCAGGAGTGGGATTTGAACCCACGCCTCCATTCGGAGACCAGAATGCTCATACAGTTAGAATGAAAGGGGATCAAACCTTGAGTCTGGCGCCTTAGACCGCTCGGCCATCCTGACATAGTGAATGAGGGAAATAATATCGCTCATTAACAAAAAATGTCCGGTCGATGGACAGTTACTCATGATTCATATGGCACAAAATGGACGAGGACTTCATATTTTCACATCATAAATGAGGTAAAACTCTGAATTTAGGTGTGCATGTGATATTGGTGGCTGCCTAAAAATCGTGTCAGGAGTGGGATTTGAACCCACGCCTCCATTCGGAGACCAGAATGCTCATACAGTTAGAATGAAAGGGGATCAAACCTTGAGTCTGGCGCCTTAGACCGCTCGGCCATCCTGACATGGCGAATGAGCGAAATAATATCGCTCATTAACAAAAAATGTCCGGTCGATGGACAGTTACTCATGATTCGAATGGCAAAAAATGGACGAGGACTTCATATTTTCAAATCATAAATTAGGTAAAACTCTGAATTTAGGTGTGCATGTGATATTGGTGGCTGCCTAAAAATCGTGTCAGGAGTGGGATTTGAACCCACGCCTCCATTCGGAGACCAGAATGCTCATACAGTTAGAATGAAAGGGGATCAAACCTTGAGTCTGGCGCCTTAGACCGCTCGGCCATCCTGACATAGTGAATGAGGGAAATAATATCGCTCATTAACAAAAAATGTCCGGTCGATGGACAGTTACTCATGATTCATATGGCACAAAATGGACGAGGACTTCATATTTTCACATCATAAATGAGGTAAAACTCTGAATTTAGGTGTGCATGTGATATTGGTGGCTGCCTAAAAATCGTGTCAGGAGTGGGATTTGAACCCACGCCTCCATTCGGAGACCAGAATGCTCATACAGTTAGAATGAAAGGGGATCAAACCTTGAGTCTGGCGCCTTAGACCGCTCGGCCATCCTGACATGGCGAATGAGCGAAATAATATCGCTCATTAACAAAAAATGTCCGGTCGATGGACAGTTACTCATGATTCATATGGCACAAAATGGACGCGGACTTCATATTTTCACATCATAAATGAGGTAAAACTCTGAATTTAGGTGTGCATGTGATATTGGTGGCTGCCTAAAAATCGTGTCAGGAGTGGGATTTGAACCCACGCCTCCATTCGGAGACCAGAATGCTCATACAGTTAGAATGAAAGGGGATCAAACCTTGAGTCTGGCGCCTTAGACCACTCGGCCATCCTGACATAGTGAATGAGGGAAATAATATCGCTCATTAACAAAAAATGTCCGGTCGATGGACAGTTACTCATGATTCATATGGCACAAAATGGACGCGGACTTCATGTTTTCACATCATAAATGAGGTAAAACTCTGAATTTAGGTGTGCATGTGATATTGGTGGCTGCCTAAAAATCGTGTCAGGAGTGGGAGTTGAACCCACGCCTCCATTCGGAGACCAGAATGCTCATACAGTTAGAATGAAAGGGGATCAAACCTTGAGTCTGGCGCCTTAGACTGCTCGGCCATCCTGACATAGTGTATGACGGAAATACTATCGCTCATTAACAAAAAATGTCCGGTCGATGGACAGTTACTCATGATTCATATGGCACAAAATGGACGAGGACTTCATATTTTCACATCATAAATGAGGTAAAACTCTGAATTTAGGTGTGCATGTGATATTGGTGGCTGCCTAAAAGTCGTGTCAGGAGTGGGATTTGAACCCACACCTCCATTCGGAGACCAGAATGCTCATTCATTTAGAATTAAAGGGGATCAAACCTTGAGTCTGGCGCCTTAGACCGCTCGGCCATCCTGACATAGTGAATGAGGGAAATAATATCGCTCATTAACAAAAAATGTCCGGTCGATGGACAGTTACTCATGATTCATATGGCACAAAATGGACGCGGACTTCATGTTTTCACATCATAAATGAGGTAAAACTCTGAATTTAGGTGTGCATGTGATATTGGTGGCTGCCTAAAAATCATGTCAGGAGTGGGATTTGAACCCACGCCTCCATTCGGAGACCAGAATGCTCATACAGTTAGAATGAAAGGGGATCAAACCTTGAGTCTGGCGCCTTAGACCGCTCGGCCATCCTGACATGGTGAATTATGGAGATAATATCGCTCATTAACAAAAAATGTCCGCTCGATGGACAGTTACTCATGATTCATATGGCACAAAATGGACGCGGACTTCATATTTTCACATCATAAATGAGGTAAAACTCTGAATTTAAGTGTGCATGTGATATTGGTGGCTGCCTAAAAATCATGTCAGGAGTGGGATTTGAACCCACATCTCCATTTGGAGACCAGAATACTCATACAGTTAGGATGAAGGAGGATCAAACCTTGAGTCTGGCACCTTAGACCGCTCGGCCATCCTGACACAAGAAACAGTGACCGCCATCATTTTGACATGTACATCTAAATTTGGATTTTGACCTAATTTGTGAAATAAAAATAGTAAATTCGCAGCCCGCGGGCCATTTTGTATCGATTTTTAATAATGCTGATATAAGTGGGCATTCTCAATAGCCATCTTGGATTGGATAACTCTATTCATCCCGTATTCGGGAAATTTAATGGTGACACTAGCAAGAAAGGGGGGAATGCAAATACGGGAGATTTAAAAACCACATACGTAGTTACAAATCAGGTGGGCAAACTACGGCCCGCGGGCCACAGCCGGCCCGCTAGACCTTTTAATCCGGCCCACCAATATGGCGCTGCCACGCGGAAGCCAGTGGGAGTAGCTCTGTCCACTCTCATTTGTTTTTCATGTTTTACAGCTCCTCCATCTTTTTTTAAATTACATTTTAATATTTCTTTATACATTCATTTTTACTTTACTTTGTACTTTATTAGGAAGGTTGGAGTTATCAATATGATACATATGCTTGCAATAAAGAACGATTTGCTTATTTTGGATATTAAACATTACATATATGAACGCTTTTCTTATTTTGGATATTAAACATTACATACATGAACGCTTTGCTTATTAGGAATGTTAGGTTCATCATTATTATAAATGTGACATTAATACAAGGCATTTTAATACATCTCTTGCAAAAGAAGTGCTCGTTCCAAAGTGAACCAAAACACATTTGGAGGTCACTTCTCCTTCACACCTGGACTTCTGGAGACTATGGTTCACAGCAAGAGAACGGTACATTGTTTTGGGAAGCATCGAACTTTGAAGACGGTTAACAACCAGCTCTTGGGAACTGTGGATTTGTTTTGGGAAACATGGCTTCTCAAGACGGTCTGCATAAATTTTCTCTCGGGAAGATTTGACAGACCTACAATAGTTTTGAGAACTGTGACTAATTGTTTTGAGACTCTGAATAATGTTTAGACTTCTGTTATGCATGTTGTTTAAATCTTATGAATATATTAACAAAAGGGACTGGAGGCGCATTTTGATCGATTCTCTCTTGCAAGAATAAAGGATATGATCGCAGATGCCTCCGTTATTGAAAGGTGAACTTGGGAATACTTATTGGTGCACCTATCAATAAGAAAATTGTAATTCATTAAAAAGTATCAGGTCCTCATCAAGATCATTTTTCCCTTTTTCAATTTGAATAATTTGACATTTTACATTTACAAAACAGGCACATTAATTTCCTTACGATATTGACCCTAATAATGTGCTTTTGATTCATTCAGTATCTCAGAAATACCACTTGTGAAAATGTTTCTTAAGATTTTCTCTTCAAAGTAACACATTTGTACTGCCTATTAGAACCATGAATACGGAAGTGAAAATTGTAAATTGGGGCGGCTTATACGCGAGAAATTGTAAAATTCCCAAATTTCAATGCCATATTCATGGAGCGGCTTATAAACTCTGGCGGATTATGTGCCAGTAAATACGGTACGCACATGTGTTGGGTCTGAAGTTACAGATCCCCATACTTACCAATCGTGCACAAAGGAAAAACAAGGCATGAGACTGTGTTATATTTTAAAGCAACCGCGCGGCTGGGAAAGGTCGGAGGCGCGAGTCCATGTCCATTATGGACTCGCGCTCGGCTCTGCGGACCTTCTCTCCCTTCCATGTCCCAAGTTGCGCTTTTATTAAGTTTCAGCATTGATGACATGAAAAAGGTACAACAGTCACTGAGACATGTTAAAGACATCATTATGATTATTGGCAGGTTGTTCTTTGTCGTAGGGAATTTGGATGTCACGAATCCTTGCATATAATCTTTCAATCCGTATCACGGTTAAATGTCATAGGGACCTTCAATCAATATTACAATCATCAGTGTCACCACCATCATAAGTGTCGCTGAGTGTCACTGTTTGGCTGCAGATTTGTCGTAGAGCCAATAGGAAATATGTATGTCCTTTGAAATGCACTTGTTATTGTTTTACGCAACTTCACAACATGCCACCTTGGCTCAAATATAAGACAATGTCATTTTGCATTGAAATAAGACTGAAAAAGTCTCGGTCGGCTTACATTTGGGGTGTAGACATGATGCCCATTCACAAGGCTAGATGGCAGCAGATACCCTTATGGTTAATTGAATTGAATGCCTCAAGTGCTTACTCCAAACAACAAATAAACTGGGCTTGGTGTCCAAAGTAGGTCACAGAAAGCTACCCAAATAAACCATGATACCGCAACATTAACATAGCAGTCAATGACATCCTGAAAAAGTCTTTCCTTCAGAGACTTGACGCTTTCTTCAGCTTTGGAGTCAGAATCCGTCGGCAAGCTGGAGGGTTTTCTTGCCATCTTATGACTCCTACAATTCCTGTCAAGAAAAGTTCAAGATTGTTTCATAACCATTTTCAAATCCAATTTATGATTTCATTCTCCCCCCACAAGATGCTCCATGCAATTAGCGCTTGACTACACACCACCGCATCTCACCTCATCTTCTTCCGATCATCGTCCCTCTCCCCAGACAGTTAATCCAGCCCTTCGGCGAAGATCACAGAGCGTTCCGGGGCCAGCCGGGAGAAATACTCTCCATAGAGTGGCCAAGGTCGAGGCCACGGCGTCGACCCTGGGAGGCGTCCGGGAGAAATCCTAACGAAATGCCCGTGCCAGCTCACCGTGCTCCTCAGGATGCGGAGGAGCAGTGGCTATAGGCCCAGCCCCTCCCCTATGACCGAGCATCTTAAAGGCCTCAACGGGACTGCTTCAGCATGACGGAATCCCCTACAGATAGTTTGCCCCCAGCGATTATTACGACATTTCATGGATGTTCATCTTCTTTTGGCGTGCTGCTTTCGGTCAGTTGGCTGTCGGCCAGATGTCAGTCGGCTAAATGTCTTTCGGCAAGTCGACCGTGCGCCTTGGGGTCTATTCCTTGAAAAGATTGAGGAACGTGAGCTTCAAGGAACTGGCACATTTATTGGTCAATTCTCATAAAACAAAGAATATGACAGGAACATCAGTGCATTTGTAAAATTATATTGGTAAAATGAGATTGTGAAATATATTTGTATTCTTATATTTAGTCTTGCACCCTTTTCACTATGATGTATTGAAAGTTACTAGAATAGAATTTAACTTACACCTATTGGTTAAAATGTGCACTACACCTTTTGCACTCCACCTCCTTCTCTTGTATAAACGCCTCCCATTTTTATGACTTGTCTTATCTCTAATAAAACCACCGTTGAAGCAGCTTTTCGGCGGGAGATAGCTTAGAGGAGCTTGGAGAGTAGTCACACTCTCGGGCCTCAGGATGGTCCACTCCCCCGCCTCTACAGACGCCGCCTTCAACTTTCATTCCATCTGCCTCAGTGTGTGTTCCTGTGTTCGAGTTTATTTAAGTGTTGGCCAGTAGCCCCAACAGAGATCATGTGCTTCTGACACGATTTGTCATAAATTGCTTAGTGCTAAACAAGCTAGAGTGCTTTCCAAGCCCCAAAACTGGAAGCAACCTTCCGGGCAACATAACATACCTTCACAATAACTAAGAAACAAATTGTGAATCATCAACAGGAATTCTTTCAGAAAGGTTTTTTTTTTTTCAAAACCAACTGTTACGGCTGGCAGCCTGGACACACACTATGTAGGAGGTGTGTGCTTATCTGCAGCTCTGGCTCCACCCCTGTGACAGAGCCCTGCCCAGGCCAACACGGCTGTAATTAATTCCCCAATCATCCCTCCTGCCCTTATTTAAAGCCTTTTCAGTTGTCAGTTTGCCCTTTGCCCTTGCCCTGGCCTTTGCCCTTGTCCTTGATGCCTTGCTGAGTTGCAGGCTTGTGAGTATGTTACTCCCTGTTATATTTTGTATGTGTTGTTAATGATTTTGGGTTGCATAGGGGGACTTGAGATAAGTTTAGACACCATGGGTATACATATAGTTTGTGCATTTAGACACAGTTATTCCCCTGTCTAGATTATATTACATCAGTTTAACGGTGGCATCCTTCGGTCTGATTTCCTGTATTTTTGTGGGTGTTCATTTGGACACCTGTCTGGGAGGGGGTTTTACCGTGTTCATTTGAGGGTGCCACTTTAATATCTCGTGCTTCCCCTATGTTATCCCGTAGTCTGTTTTGTTGACCAAATTGTAAATAAAAATAACTGAAGGCTACTTGCAGTGTGTGTCCGAACTCATCTTTGACCGAACCTGTCTGCTGTGATAGTTGCGACTCCCTGGTATATCATACCCCAGGGGGAGTCGTAACAAGTGGGGGCTCGTCCGGGAAATCATTAAGATTGGTTATCACAGCAGCAGTTTGGTCATTGGTGGTACGGACTGCATGTGCAGTAGGCCGGTGAAGGCTGGGCAAGCAGAGTTGAGGTAGGCACAATTAATAGCTATCATTCAGTGTAGTGTAGTGCTGTAACTAGCAGGATGGACTTTGATGCAGAGCAGTTCCTTTTTCAATTTAACACTGTAGATCAGCTTGACCAGTGTAAGAAGCAAGATCTAGTAGATCTTGCCGCTCATCTAGGGTTCTCTCTGTCCATGACTACCAGGCTAGCTGAATTGAAGCAGGAGGTTATCCAGATGTTAATAGCAACACAGTACTTAGAAGCCACAGGAGGAGCATCTGCGGGTGTTTCCTCTCAGTCTCTGGTCGATTCTGAGGAATCCGGCAGGAAGGAGAAAGATGGGGTAGGCAGGGATGGTGCCACCTTGAATGTAGAGGCTCGAGAAAAAAATCCCAGGGCTGGTTTAAAAGGAAAACTAGATGGAGATGGTACTGTACCTGTTGGGGAAAATCCCCATGTTAGTCTAGAGATGTTACGCATGCAATATGAGGCTAGGGATAGGGAGTATGCTCATCAGCTGGCCCTCAAGAAAAAGGTTGGTGGTTGTGGTTAGGGGTCCCTTATCTGTTGGTTTTTCCAAGAAAAACAATTCATTCTAAGATGCCCAATTCGATGGCAAAAACTACATCTACGTGTCTCGCGCCCCGTGACAGAGTTTTGACGCCACAAGGGTGTTACTGTCTTACCAGGAATTTCATTCTGGTTACCCGGAGTTGAGCTTGGGAAGCCCCGGTTATCAGATCGGGTAGATCCAAACGAGGTTTTGTGCGTCAGCAGGTAGTTACCTGCCAGAACTGCGGCTTGGGACATCGTTTCAAACTCGCGCTCATTTAAGTGGGTCACTATTTGTTCAGGCAAACAACTTTTCAATTCCTCAACTAGTAGTAACTCAGTAAGTGTTTCAAAAGTGGAAGCTTTGCTTACTTCACACCAACGTTTAAAGAATACTTCTTTTTCACGGCCAAACTCAGCCACGGCCTGTCCAGGCTTTAATTTATGATTTCTGAACTTTTGGCGGTACGCCTCAGGCACCAGTTCGTAAACGCGCAACACTGCTGCTTTTACCTTATCATATACCAACCCGTCTTCTATCGACAGTGTACTCAAAGCTTCAAGGCCTTTCCCTGACAGTTTACTTTGTAAGACTAGAGCCCAGCCATCTTCTGGCCATTTATGGGACAGTGCTATCCGTTCAAACGCACTAAACCACGCCTCGACGTCCGTCTCACGGAACGGCGGTACAAGCGGAAGGCTTTCACTAACTTTAAACCCCTACTTTCTACCATATTAGAACTCTTTGAGAGTTCAATGTCCAGCCTTTTTAGTTCAATCTCCTTTTCAAACTCCATTTTCTTGAGGGCCAGCTGATGAGCATACTCCCTATCCCTAGCCTCATATTGCATGCGTAACATCTCTAGACTAACATGGGGATTTTCCCCAACAGGTACAGTACCATCTCCATCTAGTTTTCCTTTTAAACCAGCCCTGGGATTTTTTTCTCGAGCCTCTACATTCAAGGTGGCACCATCCCTGCCTACCTCATCTTTCTCCTTCCTGCCGGATTCCTCAGAATCGACCAGAGACTGAGAGGAAACACCCGCAGATGCTCCTCCTGTGGCTTCTAAGTACTGCGTTGCTATTAACGCGGGGGCTCGTCCGGGATATCATTAAGATCTGTTATCACAGCAGCAGTTTGGTCATTGGTGGTACGGACTGCATGTGCAGTAGGCCGGTGAAGGCTGGGCAAGCAGAGTTGAGGTAGGCACAATTAATAGCTATCATTCAGTGTAGTGTAGTGCTGTAACTAGCAGGATGGACTTTGATGCAGAGCAGTTCCTTTTTCAATTTAACACTGTAGATCAGCTTGACCAGTGTAAGAAGCAAGATCTAGTAGATCTTGCCGCTCATCTAGGGTTCTCTCTGTCCATGACAACCAGGCTAGCTGAATTGAAGCAGGAGGTTATCCAGATGTTAATAGCAACGCAGTACTTAGAAGCCACAGGAGGAGCATCTGCGGGTGTTTCCTCTCAGTCTCTGGTCGATTCTGAGGAATCCGGCAGGAAGGAGAAGGGCGCCCCTGGATTACCCCAGGGGGAGTCGTAACAAGTGGGGGCTTGTCCGGGATATCATTAAGATTGGTTATCACAGCAGCAGTTTGGTCATTGGTGGTACGGACTGCATGTGCAGTAGGCCGGTGAAGGCTGGGCAAGCAGAGTTGAGGTAGGCACAATTAATAGCTATCATTCAGTGTAGTGTAGTGCTGTAACTAGCAGGATGGACTTTGATGCAGAGCAGTTCCTTTTTCAATTTAACACTGTAGATCAGCTTGACCAGTGTAAGAAGCAAGATCTAGTAGATCTTGCCGCTCATCTAGGGTTCTCTCTGTCCATGACTGCCCAGGCCAACAAAGCGGCTCGAACCAGTCTCTGATGTTGTCTGGTATCCTGCCTTTTTCTAGTGAGTCTGAAACCAATGTGTTGGTAACGGGAGTAGGTTGCGGTTATATATCAGCCCCGTTACATCAGGTCCACTTGAAGTGTGCGTTAATCACAGGTACATACAAGGTAGGAGTAACCTCAAGTCTGCCAGTGGCAGGGGTGGATATTATTTTGGGGAACGATATTATTAGTGGGAGAGACAGAGTAGTGCCTGTGGTGGAGGTGCCAAAGCAGCCTGTAATGTCATATCCCGATGCTTTTTCCAATAGTTTTCCGGATGTATTCCCCGTATGTGCCATAACTCGAGCGCAGGCTCGAAAAAAACAAGTAGATTTATCAGACACCGTGTTTCCACCGGAGTTGTTTGATAGGGCTGGTAACTTCACCTCGGAGTCTGCTGCGGCTCTAGCCTCTGAGAAGAAAAAAGCTTTGGAGTTGGAGCGTGTAGAGAAAGCACGTGTGGAGCAAGAATGGCTTGCGAGAGAAAAAGCTTTGGAGCTTGCACGTCTAGAGAAAGCATGTCTAGAGAAAGCATGTCTAGAGAAAGCACGTCTTGAGCAAGAACGGCTTGAGAAAGAAAGAGTTTTGGAATTTAAGAGGCAAGAGAAAGAAAAAGCCTTGGAGCAAGATCGACTAGAAAGAGAAAAGGCCTTAGAGCAAGATCGACTTGAAAGAGAAAAGGCCTTGGAAGCAGAGCGAAAAGAAAAAGAACTGATTGAAAGAGAAAATATTTTGGAGCAGGACAATTTAGAAAGGGAAAAATTGGAGCAAGAGTGGCTTGAAAAGGAAAACGCATTCGAAGAAGAAAGAAATAAAATAGAACAATGCATGAAGAAAATGCCCGCCGCGGAGATCAGCCTGCAGAAAGCACCCCAAGTTCCGGTGCCGAGGCCACGCAAAGTACTCCTGTCGCCCCTGGGGCCGCCAGTCGCACCCGTGCCGAAGCCACTAACCAGGCTTCCGGTGCCGGCCGGCTTTCCAGGCACAGTTCTTTCTAGCACTGTTCTGCCAAGCACCGTTCTGGCCAGCGACTGCCCGCCCAGAAGTGGTAGCAATGCTCCGGCGCCCCTGGATGATGGTGCCGGCGACTGCAAGAGCGGCAAAGCTCTGGCACCCCTGGACGAGGGAGTTGGCGACCCTCCGAACAACCAGGGTAAGGTGCCTGACCGTTCTAAAATTCTAGTGTCTCCTAAAGGAAGGGGGCTTGGCCAAGACTTAAAGGACCAGCGTGGACGCCCGCCAGATCGGCCACAGCTCATCACCGGCCGGCGCGGACGCCTGCCAGACCGGCAACGCCTTGTCATCGGCTGGCGCGGATGCCCACCGGACCGACCACTTCCTCGTCGCGTTTCTGGCTGGCATGGACGCCCGCCAGATCGGCCACGGCTCATCACCGGCCGGCGCGGACGCCCGCCAGACCGGCCACGCCTTGTCATCGGCTGGCGCGGACGCCCACCGGACCGACCACTTCCTTGTCTCGTGACTGGCCGCCGCAAAAGGGGGCGCAGTAGAGCACGCTGGCGCAGAAGAGGATATCGGCGCAAAAAAAAAAAATGGAAGCCGGCGCAGAAGAAATTATGTATAATGCCCTATCTCAAGTTTAGGAGAGTTTTAACAGGAGTGTATTGATTGATTGATTGAGGCAGGTTGGTGGTTCGATTTCGTCAACAGGTTGACTCTTGAGGGGGGAGGTGTTACGGCTGGCAGCCTGGACACACACTATGTAGGAGGTGTGTGCTTATCTGCAGCTCTGGCTCCACCCCTGTGACAGAGCCCTGCCCAGGCCAACACGGCTGTAATTAATTCCCCAATCATCCCTCCTGCCCTTATTTAAAGCCTTTTCAGTTGTCAGTTCGCCCTTTGCCCTTGCCCTGGCCTTTGCCCTTGTCCTTGATGCCTTGCTGAGTTGCAGGCTTGTGAGTATGTTACTCCCTGTTATATTTTGTATGTGTTGTTAATGATTTTGGGTTGCATAGGGGGACTTGAGATAAGTTTAGACACCATGGGTATACATATAGTTTGTGCATTTAGACACAGTTATTCCCCTGTCTAGATTATATTACATCAGTTTAACGGTGGCATCCTTCGGTCTGATTTCCTGTATTTTTGTGGGTGTTCATTTGGACACCTGTCTGGGAGGGGGTTTTACTGTGTTTATTTGAGGGTGCCACTTTAATATCTCGTGCTTCCCCTATGTTATCCCGTAGTCTGTTTTGTTGACTTTATTGTAAATAAAAATAACTGAAGGCTACTTGCAGTGTGTGTCCGAACTCATCTTTGACCGAACCTGTCTGCTGTGATAGTTGCGACTCCCTGGTATATCATACCCCAGGGGGAGTCGTAACACCAACAAAATGGACAGCAAAGTGAAACGTGCTGTTGACCGGACGCCAAATGAAATCAAATGTTCAAGTTTTGTGTGTCAGGCCCAAAACAAAACCCCCCAGAAAAGTCTGCTGGGAACTGCAGAAGAAATGGGAAAAGATTCCCAACACCTGAAGATCCAGGGGCCGAGTCACCCCCACCAAAGGGAGGCTAGCCCACCATTCGATACAAGTTTATTTGTGAATAAATGTAACAAAATGTGTTGTACTGCTTTTTTCTCTCGTGAACTTTAATAATGCTCTGTTTTATTACAATTTCAGCATTCCTGTTATGTTATAAAGGTTTCCTTAACTCGGACTGATAAACAAAACATGATTCAGAATATCAAATCACTGCACAAATAACTGCGACGAGAGTCTGGAGGACTTTCCATCAAAACTAGAAAGTCTTTAAATACCGCAAGACGTGCTCAGCTGCCCTCTCTCTGGCGATTTCCAGCGTGGCTTCTTCGGTGGCTCCGGGCCAGATCACCAGCAGCCCTGGCAAGACGGCGCCTACGTCTGGGATACGAACCCTGTAGGTGAAGTTTAAGTATCCTTCGCAGCAAGAATGGCTGAAGTTGAACTCAAAGAGTGGTGCACCGATTCCAGTCGCAGCGCAAACATTCTCCAGATTAGAGAAAGCAGAGGCATCAGCGCAGGGTTGCGGATTCGGACCCGTGGCTCCGGAGATTTTAACCCGAGCGAGCCGAGGCAATTGCAGGGGTTGTTGTGGGCCTGACCGCTGCGACTTGTACAAGCGAGAAAGCCTTTTATGTGCTTTCATTTGGGGGTCCCAGTTGACTGAGATGTTGAAGCCATACTGCTTCCTAAAGGCTAGAAAGAAAGAAAAAAAAGTGTCCATTAAAAAGCCAATTTGAAGATTAAGAGGAGAATAGAAATGTTCCCGATATAGAAAAGCAACATCATATCAGTTAGTCAGTTCTACAGTGGGAGCGTTCCATAGACCAGGGGTGTCCAAACTACGGCCTGCGGGCCATGCAGGCCTGCTTATTGTTATGATTAGCCTCGGGTGTGCAACCCAGGAGAAAATATCGTGACAAAATAACCTTACATGCATTGAAATGGAGAAAAACAACCAAAATACAAGCATAACTGGGAGAAGGAAAACGAGGGACATAACAAAGAGAGAAAAGACTTCTACAACGACACACTCAAACACGGGGTTGCAATACACAGAGCAACACTTTAGTCACACAAAACTAACACTTGAGTCACACAAGGGAAGGAGAGCCAGAAAGAACAAAGCAGGAGAACACATTTTTAGTAGGAAGGCCGACATTGAGGAAACCCTCATTGCCAGTCAAAATGCATTGGATGTCTATGACCGTCAATGACAAGTTAATACTTCAAAATAGACTTTAAAAACATGTTTTTAACCTCATTCCGATCCTGTTTAATAAATGACAACGGAAAGATATGGAGTTGGCCCTGATTTCCTTGGATTTTTATGAAAGCAGCCTTCACAGAAAAAAGTTGGGACATACTCTTCTACAGTATCTGTTAACTTCCGACCACGATTGGATGCCCAGTAAGTGCCCACCTTCCCCAAGCACTCTCTTCGCCATAGAAGCAGCATAGTGAGATGTGAAGTCAACAATAGCCAACAAAGTCTCTCTTTGGTTTGGACCCGTCAGATAAAGCCTCTCAACACCTTCAGTCATTCTGCGTAGCACCTGGCGAATAGAAACAAAAAAAAGTTTGTGTTAAATTTAACGTATTCTTAATTTGACCTGCAAACAGTGTGCCTTTTGTTAACCTGAAAGGAAATTGTTTCGTCACCCGACTTTTTTTCATGACTCTGATGTAACGACGAAGAGCTAAAAATGGATCTCGGGTGACTTTAACAGAAGATGTGTGCCAGTTTTTGCCGGACGAGACGAAATGGCGACACTTTCTGTCATTTGTTCTTGATCCGTGACATTTCCCTATAGCTCAGCCTGCATTTTTTCTGTCGCCTCCCACAAATCTGCGCCTGAAAGTTTGCCACACCAATATTTATTCACAACTAAATTGTAAAAATTCAGTATAAGATATCATAGACATACAATTTCTTTCAGAAAGTCTGTTATCATTTGAATATTTTTGACTTTTCTTTGTGTAAGGCGGGTTCAAATCCTGGTCGGTCCATCTGTGTGGAGTTTGCATGTTCTCCCCCGGTCTATGTGGGTTTCCCTTGGGTACTACGGTTTCTTACTACATTCCAAAAACATGCATGTTAGGCTGATTGGACCCTCTATATTGCCGCTGGGTATGAGTGTGAGTGTGCATGGTTGTCCATCTCACTGCCTCTGGACCGGAGTCAGCTGGGATAGGCTCCAGCACCCCCTGCACCCATGATGAGTATGAAGCAGTTCAGAAAATGAATGAATGAATTTTACACAGCAGTGGAGAAATATTATGCGGTGGGAAATTGGGAATTGTGGCCAGCACACGGGAGGGGAGGAGCCATTTGGGGGTGTGGCTTATACTTCTTTTCATTCAAGGTCAAATGAAAATGAAGAATGCTGCCAAAAATAACTCTGCATATAAACTATATTGCTATCCATGGGTCAAGTTTAAAGTATAAAAAAAACAAGGACTGTCGGAGTAAAATGAGTTTAAAAAAAACAAAAAAAACTGAGCAGCTGGATTACCTTAAGAAACTGATCTTCTTGGACGATCATTGGCAACTCAGTGATCCAAAGCTGCCTTTTCTCTGTGCTAGGGTACACGACTATGCGCACGCCGGGCTCCAGCATGTGACCGTGTAGCTGGTGTATTGCTGCTTGAGCAATCTCCGCTGAGCCGTATTTGGCATAGGCAAAACCGCGGTTGTGCCCACTGAAGTTCATCATCAGTCGAAACTCCCAAAGTGGCCCCACCGAACTGAAAAGGGGAATCAGTTTGTCCTCGTACATGTCTCGAGGAATACGGCCGATAAAAACTTCACAGTTGGATCCTGGTGCCGGACCGTGCCAAACTTTCATAGAAATGAAGAAAAAAAGTAGGGAGATAGGTTTGACATGGTAATTTATCATTTTGACATCTGAGTTGTATGCCCTGTGAAAATCGAGAATTCATTTTCTCACCACTTGGTGGTCCCCCATATTTGCGCTGTCCATTTACTTGTGTCAGCCTTATGTTGGTTTTTTGAAGCCACTTTTCCAGTGTATCCAAAGGGTTCTTAATTGGCACCTGAAAAGAAAGAGCAATCCACAGTGACGACCCCAAACTAATTAAAAACCAAGAAATCTCATTACAGGTGGCCCGGTGGCCTTGTGGTTCTGTTGTCCTGTGTTCAAATCCAGATCAGACCACCTGTGTAGAGATTGCATGTTCTTCATTGTGCCTGTGTGCGTTCCAAAAGATGCAAGGTAGACTGATTGCACAATCTAAATTGTCCTCAGGTATGAGTTTGAGTGTGAAATGATGTCTGTCTGCCTAAAGTCAGCTGGGATAGGCTCCAGCACCCTCTGCAACCCTAGTGAGTATGAAGCAGTTCAGTCAATGAATGAATGAACACATCTCTTTTAAGTGTGCAATGCTGTCCTGAGTCAATTGTTTTGTTGGTTTATAGTTTGTTTTTTGCCAATCCAACGTTCTATGAATTAAGATTTTTTTTTACTGGACAAAGAGAAGAACTTAAACTACTCTTTGCTCTTCATTTTATATTATGGGAGTCAATGTCAATGTATCGCACAGTCTGGTAGGCCTCATTTATGGAGAAGTGGGCTTTGTAAAGTGAAATGTGTCCGGTCATTCAGTCAAAAATGGCAATGTCAGACATGTCAAGTTGTTACTCTTAAACGTGAGTGAAACGTGTGCAAAATAGTAGCTGACAAACACTAATGATCTCCGTTTCAATAATTTGTCATGGCAAAATGGCGGAGCATCAAAACCTGATCTGATATTGTCCAAGTCCTTCAAAACGTGTACATCTTGTATTTCTGGACAAGTGGTTCAACACACAGGACTTGTGTGGTATCAAGTAAAAAAAAAAGAGACTCTGACACTGTGCATCGGCGTCATAGAGATCAACTGCGTGCCAGAGCTCAACCTGCAATGACTAAAATAGACACTGAGAGGTCTGAACCTGATGCACACTCTGAACATAATGAAGTGAACAGACCCAAGTTGAAGAATGGGACATATTTTACTCATTCTTTTGATTGTAGCCGTTTCATTTTGATATTACTACTGTAGGATTAAACTCTGGATCTAAACTCAATCACAATATGAACAAAAGGCTCTGTCTGGGATTCTTCTTTTGAGGTTGGACTCATGCTGATGTGGAGACAGATCAGGTCTGGATGATGTGGATTCCAGGATGGAGAGTGTGAAGTCCGGAGAAGACACCCCCTCTCGGCAGTCGTGGACCAGTCCGCATCATTGTCAATCAGCGAATGAATATGCATTTGTGTAATACTATAACTGGGCAAATGAGAGTCTGGGTGATGTCTTTCTCATCCTCCGCTTGGGACAGCGACTCTCAGAGGGTTATTCTTTGGGAGGGAGACCCGGAGCTCTGTATGGATCAATTTGTCAGGAATAAATCATCTGTGGATTAACTCGCCCGCTCAACCCTGGTTTGTCTCCTCCGATGCTGAACACGCTCCGTTGTTAGACGGGATAAGACAGAGTTAAGGAAATGGAGTCAGGTGCTAAAATGATTAGTCTAACACAGTGTATCAATCGGTTCCGTATGACCCGCCTTTACTGAGACGCTCAGACCATGCATAAAAAAACAAGCAGATATCTTCAATAACTAAGTAAATGATACACACTGCTGTTCATTCTGTTGTTTGCATACTTGTTTTTTTTTTGTAAAAAAAAAAACTAAAACACAAAAACTTTGTTAAGAAGAAAACGGGTTATTTTGAATAAAATACTGCTTTAAATTTAAATGAGGTGGTGTATTCCAACCTATTAGGGATAAATTTGTTTAGTCCACCTGTTGCACGGTGGTGCATGCGTACTTTGGTGTCTGCGAATTTGTGCTCTTGGTTCCAAGTAAAAGACGTTAACATTGACTGTGTCCTGGTTCTCTTCTTCAATACAGTACAGGCATTAAGCAGGCTCAAATTTTGAAGACTATTAAACTAAACTGTGCTCTTTGGCTTCGTGGGGGCACAAAAGAATTTAGGCTTCAAAAGTTAGCTAAACTGCATGGAGACGAGTTTAGTTTAGCCATGGGAGTGGCCGAAAAGCCTAAATGGCGCACCCACGTTGTTACAAACTTTATAACCAAACTACTCTTTAAACACTCAGATTAGAATACTCCCAACAACAATAAAAAGGACTATTCATGCAAATCAAGCTATATAATGGCGAAAACGTGACGCTAATGGGGCGGGTTCGCTATATACCAAAAGCACGAAAATTACGCAAATCCCATCGAACTTGATTAAAAGTCGAGAAAATCGTGCCTAAAAAAAGCTCCTTAAAAGTCGGTCGGAGTGTGATGAAAGTGTGGTAGAAATCAAAAGTGACAAACTAAGCCACACGAGCTCTTAACCAAAGTCCCAAGCCAGTGCAAGAAAAAAAAAACATTGCGGCGTTATAGATGACATTCAAGTGGTGAAATAAAACACATGCCAATACGCACCTGTGCATTTGCAGTGCACAATTCAAACATTTCCTGGTGTAGCGCGCGTCTTTCCATCTTTTTAAAATGATATTCACGGTTCGAGCAAGTGTACCCGAAATGACCAAAATGGGCGGGGCCAGAAGTCACTCCGTGCCCGAGAAATTCTTTTCCTATAATTTTTTTTAAGAAAGGAGGACTATCCTTTTTTTGTAAAATGTGGAAAAGCATATGGGGTGACTAAACGTACAAAACCAGGACTTCTCTACTTAAACTTTACATTTTTTTCTAAATTCTTGATTTACAAAAGTGAAATAAGACATATTGAAGGGACCATTCATTGATGAAGTTCAACTTTCAAAGATCGTCTGATCGGGTGGAGATGGTCAAATCACGTTCAACCTCACTTTAAATTTCACTTTGGTTGGTGCAGAAAATGAGATGAGATGTCATCACTTACACTTAAATGTATTGGTCAGGGGTGTCAAACATACGGTCCGCGGGCCGGATCCGACCCGTCTGGTGGTTTGGAACGGCCCGGGGAAGAAAGCTGCATTGTATAAAAAAAAACATGAATTTTATTTAAAATGTGTGGTTCTTGTATTATCCGCTAGGGGGCGCAGTGTCTTAGTATGTGCAGACATGAATTGGCATTTATTTGTTCTTGTTATTCTCTTGTTCATAATATATTGTTCATAATGTAAAAGGAAAATTCCTTTAATAAACATTTGGATAATTTACACATTCTTTGCACTAATTATTAGTATTCGTGACTAATACAAAGGAAAAAAAGTGGGCTTATTGTTAGTTCCATGTAATTTTGCAATGAGTTTACTGGTCCGGCCCGCTTGATCTCAAATTAAGCTGTATTCGGCCCGCTGACCAAAGGGAGTTTGACACCCCTGGTTTATATGATCACCCGAGTCTTGTATGCATACGATGTACATTTCGCTTACCTTGAGACCCACAATCCCTTCTGTCTAGCTGTCCAAGAAACCTGAAAGATCTCAAAGCCCCACTACAAAATCAAGTTAATTATAAGGCTATTAATAAAATTCAAATGAAATTTGGGCTGCAAGAGAGAGCAAGTTTTTAAAACTGGAGTCAGATCTACGAGAAGTTGTCTTTTCCCTTATGAACATAAAGACAATCTCCCATTGAAGCTTTAATTAAGTCTTATCCGTGTTTTTGTCACTTGCCTCCCAAAATCCTTCAGAGCAAAAATAAGAACACTAATATCAGGTTATTTAGAGCAATCTACTCAACATGGGTAACTGTTAGGTTCAACAGTAATTACACTTCAATATATATTAATAAAACAATGCAAGCAGATATCTGATTGAATTATTGACATTTAATTAAATTTGCATCTCTGATGATCTACTTGCAAGTGAGAATACAATCCGACATCGTCTCCAACACAAATAATTTTCCCGTGCGGTCATTTACGACAATAAGCGAGTAATCACAAAGGTTGCTTGGATGGCCATCAAGCTGCATAAGCATCTTCTTAAGCCTCCTTCCAGGTCTGCATTCCTTGAGTAGAAGTCCAGTAAACAGTCCTTGGAAGGAGGACTCGGTGACTTGCTACGATCCCGAGTGCTCTTCAGACAAATTGACGAAGCTTCCATACAAAAATGATTAAATGCACACATAATAATAGTATTACAGAATAAATCCTACCGCAACGCAGACAGACACAAACATGAATCGTAAAGTCCAGCCGGCAAGATACTTTTTTAAATGTCCAAAAGCACATGGTGCAGTGAAGTTTATAAATACAAAAATATATAGTGAATTTCCCCGCCTGTAGCACAAGCTATGATGATTCAAAGGTTGAGTGAGGAAGTGGAGAGACCAGCTGAAGTCGTCTTTGTCGCCATTGTCGAGTGCTGTGGCAGACACATTGGTCGCCGGACGTCAAAAATAACACATCTACCAGGAAAGCAGCCAATTATCAGTTGAACAGTGAAGGTAACTACATCCCAAAACATGCAACACAGTTGATGGTTTTCCTTCCCGCGGTGACGATTGATATCGTGCTAGACCGCCAAGAGACTGCCCTTGTAGTTGATCATTGATAATTGTACTTGCTCTGCTGACCACACTTGGACTACATCTTTATTGACAATTCATTTGTCTGTTTGTTGTTATTTGTACACTAAGTGGTGAAAGCTTTAAATCTCACTATACTTGTATAATGACAATCAAAGCATTCAATTCAAGAAAACAACTTCAAAATGAATTCACTAAAATGCGTAGCATTGTAATGGCACCAGTGTGCCATTTTAACTAAGCCTGCTCTCTGTGGAACACATTTGCAGTGTATGTCCATACCCTGCTGGATTCTATCATTTCATACCCGAAAGGGCCCGAATAAGGCAACTGTGGGTTAGAGGATTTTCTTGTGGCGATGTTTGGTCCATATCTGGAGAAACAAAGACAGGTCACATAGGGAAGGAAAAAAATACCACAAAGCCAATCAATCCCTAACAGCATACCTGTTGAGATGTTTCTGTTAGTGCCATGAAAATGGACAGGGGACAGTTTTTCAGTCTCGGGGGTGAGAGGTGCTGCGCTCGTGTAGCCCCCAACTTCAGTGATTAGGGAAGACACCGCTGAGCCTTTGGCGCTTGGACTGTGACCCTAGCCTGACCTCCGAGTGTGCAATACCGGTTGCGCTCCACACCAACCAATCCTCTTCCTGCACTTGCGATGAAGCATGCCGCAGAGCGAGCAAAAATTAGACACCGAAGCACGCATACTCATTTTTATACAACAGCCTTATAATGTTATACTACAAATGAGCACCCCGACATACGAGTAAAATTGAGCAAAAAATTACATCTGGATACGAGACAAATTTCGAGCTGCGAGAAATCCGGGTAGGCAAGACGTGAGAGGCTGTTTATGATTTTAGCGCAGTCTTTGTATCCTCATCTTCCGTGTATAACAGATATCTGTGAGCACTGGGCAGAGTGTTGCATTTTTTTCAAGTTCCCCCCGTCACTCAGCAAGAATGGCGGAGCTATCGCTAGTAGGAGTAGTATATTTTACGTCTCGTTGGCAAGTGGTTGTGCTGTTGTGAGGACAAGTGTGCATAATTTTCAAAATATTTTGAAGGGAATATAAAAGCAAATAGCCCGATCGATAGTGAAAGTCAGGGTGGAGGCAGTGCAAATGGCTAAGCCGGGAGAAGGTATCATACTTCAATACAAAATTTGAATTAAGTTTAGTGTAAGGTTAGATTAAACTTATTTTTCTGTCTGCGTCGTAATCCAAGTTCATTTAAATCCGTCTAATTTTAGTACTATTTTACACATTTTAGTAACATTTAATAACTCGTTAAGTGTTACTTTGTTAATAGATTAGCTTCCAATTCAGCCCTCCCTGATCATAATTGACGTCTAGCAATGCCAATGGCAGTGCGGAGTCAATTCTGTGGCCGTGTTCATCCCTTCAAACACTTGTAAATCATCTTTCACATTGAAATGAAAGGCGTGCTCACCGTGGTTCTGGAAGATGTTGACCTCTGACCTTTGACCGTCATGCCAGTGCTTTAAAAAAACGCTGGTGATTCGTTTCCCTGAAGGCAAAAAGCAGCACAAGTCATGTTTGTTCCCCCGACAAGATGACTTTCAAAAATGAGAACATACACTCAGGGGGACGAGCGGAGAGCAGCTTACCCAGGCAGCTAGTGGGGGCGGCGGGCATGGCGTGAGACAGATCCACAGGTGGACCCGACGTTCTCACCCCACCTCTCTCCTTTCCCTCTCTCTTAAGCGCTGGAAACTTGGGAAACCGCAAAGCAGTGCGGTGCGTTTTCAGGCGGCTGAGCTGCACCAAATGACAAATAGGCTGGGAATAGGTGACCCCCGCGTGAGGGCGGCTGGAAGATTCTGGCATACCCGCCACTGTGCAAGCAGAGTGTGTGATGACGCTGGCGGTTGCGGGCGTTTGGGAGCTGAAATTGCAACATAGGGTGTAAAAAAAAAAAAAAATTGGCATGGCGGAAGAAAAGAGTTGTTGGGGGGGAACAGTGCATTCAAAGCCGGCTCAGAACAGTGCTGGGTTCCGTATTGTAAGGTGGTCGAGTGGTATTCGCCACCGAGGTCTGTTTGAGAATTATATGAAGAGGGCTGAGGCACATTTTCGGATATCACTCCCACCTGAGAAAAAGCGACGCGTTATTTTCACCAGCGCAGAAGAATATCTTTGGTGTGTGTGTGGATACACAATTACCTCAGAGAGTAGGGTGTCAATAAGTAGATGGGGAACTGCGTGGGTAGGGGGGAAAGGAGTCTGACTGTTCACATGGTTGAGTTCGAAAAGATACTATGTCAGAAATAAAAATCACAATCAAAATAAATATATAGCAGCCAATGAATCTAAATTTAGAGAACGGATAGAAAATACTATGACACTTGCCTCGGGAGTCAGGTTTTTGGTGCCCTGGGAGTGGGTGGACCGCTGCCACTGGAATCTCCAAGCACTCCTTCAAGAAAAATCTCAGCGAGCCTAAGTAAGTCAACGTTCACATCCACCCCAAAATACTTTCCGCCTCATTTTAGGAAATTCAAGGTCTATGTCTACTTTTGCTGTAATAAAGAGATTAATTCTGACGTTTTACTTTTTTGTTCTCTCTGAATAATATAAAGTGGAAATGATTTATTTGGACGCTACATGAAGAGGAAGTTGTTTGGTTTGGTGTCGGCGATGTAATGTGTCAGGCTTCCGACGAGACTGGTGGCTGGGTGTTCCAGTTCGACCAATCACAGGCCCAGCCCCAACGAGCAGAGTGGCGCCAGGTGGAGGCCATCAACGGTCTGCCAAGTTATAAGGCCACCAGAGACTGAACCAGTTGCCGGATCGTCATTTCAGCACGCTGAAGTACCTTCACGTAAAAGACCATTGTTCCATTTTTAATTTTTATGACTTTTGTATGCCCAGGAATTCGACCACGCCAAGCAAGTGTCCAGGAAAGGAGAAGGACGAAGCCAAGATAGTGACCAGGGAAGGAGAAGGACGACCCAAAGATATTGACCAGGAAAGGAGAAGGACGACGCCAAGATACTAACCAAGAAAGGAGAAGGACCCGCCAGGCCAGTTACCAGGACACGGACCGAAATACGCTCAGGAATACTACCCCAAGTCTACGTTGCTTAAACTACTCCCTTGTTGCTGACAAAGCATATTCCAAATAAAAGTGCACTAAGAACTCGACTATATATCTCGCCTGCTTTGGGGCCATTACCCAGAAACGTAACAATGTCTATTTATGCAAAACTACTTTTCCCGAGAGAACAGGAGATTAAATCATTTTTACAAGAAAAACATTTCAAAAGGACAAGATTAAAGTGGTAATTATATTTATTTTGACGCTAAGTGAAGGGGAACTTGTTTTTGCATTTACAAGTTTTGACACCAACGTCACAGGTGAACTTTTTATTTTAATCAAGGCAGATGAGATGATTGCATCAATATCTTAAAGACGAAATCGGGGAGCGTATGTGAAAAGTGGGAAAAAAGCTAGGGGGCGCAAGCCGGAAACTTGTCATAGAGAGTGTAGCTCTCTCATTTATTGCTGTTAATGTCAAAAGTCACCAACATGCATCAGCAACAGTAGAAGTTGGAGAAACAGTATAGATACACAAAACATTTAGTTGACAATGTACAGTGAATTCTTATAAAGTAAACATTCACTAAATACCCCGATGGCCGCTTTTTTCCTGCTCATATTTTCAAGGGAATACAGCAATTGTTTGAAATTCGCGTCCTGAAGGATTTGGGGTTGCCTGCCGTGCTAATGCTAACACTTTGAAATGGTACCAGAGTTAAAGAATTTGCCGGATACACAAGGTGAATATAGAAATGTTTGAGCTCCTATTATTACTAATACACTGTACATTACATCAACCAGAGGACAAACAAGGTCCAGCTACAGTTAAAAAAAAAGGTCATGCTAGCAGCTAGCGTATCACATTGTCATAATGTGTCTGATCCTATCGGTAGCATATGCTTGTCTCAAAGATTAAGTCTAAGTGTACACTGACTTTACAGTGAAACTGTGAATGCCTCATTAAATCAGTTGTGGGTGTGTAAAGCAATCCCTAACAAGGAATGTCCTTCCAAGTGATAAGAGATACATCGTAGACACGTGTAGTGCCTCGCTGACAGAGATCCCCTCAGCCCTCCATCTTGACGTGTACGATGGGGATGACAATGGATGAATGTGATATAATTGCCATTATTGGCGATGGCACGGAATGTTAGGTTTATCATTATTGTATACGTATTTGCTTGTAATATCATCATTATATATGTTTTGGACGACAAACAATTACGCAGCGAATCACCGAAGAAAAGAGGCAGCCGTGGAAAATGCTAGAAGACCTGACGAAGGACCACGCGGAAACCAGGGTACCGGAAATAACGGAAAACGACATGCAATTGAGGGACTGGAACCAGCAGAAAACGGCAGTTAGAGAGGACCGAAACATCGACTTGAACAAAGAGGAGAGACAACACTGCAGCTAATATAGCGGGAGAGGACGAGCAGGAAAATGAAGGCGGCGTCGGCCATGGTAGCTTAGAGTGCCATGTGCCCCCCCCCCCGAACAGCGAGAGGTAATAGGGTGAGTAACACGAGTAATATGAAAGAAGATGTTGATATAGATGATAATCAGCAGAGTAATGGCGCTCAGAGACAAATGTAACAAAATATTGTGATACGCATACCACTAAGTAATCCCAAATGCCCGGTGTGTAGCAAAGGAGTGGGGGGAGGGGAGGGGTGCTAGCTATGAGTAAGCACATGATAAAGCAACATGGGCGACCGAACGTAATATTTAAGTGTAGGAAATGCAAGAAGAGGGGGGGGGGGTCATGCCATAGCATATCATGTACCGAAATGCTGAGGAAATGAAGAAGTAAATGAATAGAGAGGTGAATTCAGCTGTGAAGAATGTAGTGAAAGGTTTATAACGAAAATAGGATTGTCGCAACATAAACGTCATAAACATCCAGCAATATGGAACAAGGAGAAGATAAACAAGGCGGGAACTCCTGACATAGGGGGACGAAAGTCTAAACTCTGGAGTGCAAGGGAGAGTGAGAAATTGGTGGACTTGAGGAATAGAACTGAAGGTGGAGGAACGTATAAAGAAGTGGCAATGCTGTTAGGAGACAAAACTCGGGAACAAACAACAAAATGGCGAATTAAGAGTAACAAGAGGAGGAGAAACCAGGAGAACTGAAACAGCAACAAGAGTAGAAGATGAGATGGAAAGTGCCGCGTCGAATGCAAGAACGATAATGGACCACCAGGAAAGAGCTGAAGGAGAGCCAAGGACTGCACTCAACAATGCAGAGAGCGGGCTGAATGGAGATGACATCAGAATTAATTAATGCCCAAGGAAGTAAGGACCAACCTAAACAAGATGAAGAACGGGACGGCTCCAGGACCTGACGGTGTGGATAAGAGGGCACTGCAGACATGGAACCCACGTGTGTTAAAACTGCCTAAAATATATAATTCTTGGCTAATTGGAGGGAACATCCCAGCAGCTGTAAAGAGCTGCTGGACAAAACTCATCCCCAAATCTGGAGACCCCGAGGAGCTCAAGGAGGTAACCGACTGGAGACCAGTAACAATAGGCTCCATGCTGTTAAGGCTATTTGGACGAATAGTCACTATGAGGCTTGTCAAAGCCTGTCCCAATAGCCCACGCCAGCAAGGTTTCCTGGCCAAGTCAAATGGTTGTGCTGAGACCTTGGTCATATTCCAAAAATCTGTTTAGCGTGCCAGACGCGAGGGGTCGTCGCTGGCAGCCGTCTTTATCGACTTTGAAAAGGCCTTTGACACAGTAGCCCATGAGCATATCTTGGGGGCTCTAGAGGCAAGGAGAGTCGACAAATTGATAGTAAAACTGATACGCAGCGCTTACGAGGGATGCACCACAGTAGTAAGATGTGGGGAAAAAGTAACGCAACCTATAAGTATGCAAATTGGAGTTAAACAGGGCTACCCTGTGTCACCAATATTATTCAACATGGCTGTAGACCCACTTATCTTTACCCTTGAGAGGAATGGCGCCGGCCTAGGGTATGTGGGAAGAAAGATCACCGCCCTCGCCTTCGCTGATGACCTGGTCATTCTGAGTGACAGCAGCGACAACATGCAGGTAAATCTACGAATACTTGATAACATTTGTCATTTAACAGGGATGAGAGTGCAGGCGAGAAAGTGCCATGGATTCCTAATCTACAAGGGCACAATCAACAACTGTGAGCCCTGGAGGACTAAAGGAAAGCAAATGCACACGATTGACGCCAGAGAGACAGTGAAATATCTGGGGGTCCAAGTAGGACCTGGGAGAGGAATCGCGATGCCCAACGTGATTCCAATGGTGGAAGAATGGGTGAAAAACATCTCAAACGCCCCCTGAAACTATCACAAAAGCTCAAGATATTCAATACGTATGCGTTACCAAGAGTATTGTACGTAGCTGACCTGGCAGAAGTTACAGGTAATGTGCTGAAGAAAATTGATGACATCACGAGGAAGGAGATCAAGGAATGGCTCCATCTACATGCATCCACTTGCAACGGCCTGTTGTACTCGCAAGTGAGGGATAGAGGGCTGGCCACCACCCGGCTAGCAAGCCATCCCAATCTTAAGAGTCAAGCGCATGTGCAAGATGGCGGCCGCTGTGGATGAAGTCATCAAGGAAATGGCAGTTCAAACCATAAGAGGAAGGAAGTGGAGGGAAATGAGGAGAACTGCCGGAGGTAAGTTGGAAGAATTACCAGTCATCAGCGACGATGGAAAGGTTGTCAGCTCAGCAGGTGGAGAGGTCACCTACCCCGATTGGAGAAAAGAGGAAAGTGAAGGATGGAGCAATTTGAAGGTCCAGGGGGTGGCTGCTGCACTATCCAGAGATGATAAGTACAGCAATGCCTGGATCAACAAGCCGAAAGAAGCCGGATTTCGGGAGAGTTACTTCATGAAGGGGCTTGCATTAAGAGCTGCTTTCTACCCTACTCGAGAATTCCTGGCGAGAGGGAGAGACAAGACTGAGGCTTTCTGCAGGAAATGTAAGAGAGGACTGGAAACAACCTCTCACATCTTAGGTGCGTGCCCGCTGGTTCAAAAGAACAGAATCAAAAGGCACCAGAAAATCTGTAACCTGCTGGCTGATGAAGGAAGTAAGTATGGATGGACCACCCATAGGGAATACAGGCTGGTCTGTCCAGATGGTAAGTCAAAAGTACCTGATCTTGTGTGTGTGAAAGGAATTGACGTTACAGTTCGCTATGAACTTGGACCAACAATGCTCACCGAGGCCGCACAAGAGAAGATCAAGTATTACAAGCCATTTGCCTCGGACATCGCACAAGAAGTGGGAGGAAGCACCGCCTCAGTCTGGGGGTTTCCTGTCGGCGCGAGAGGGAAATGGCCCAAGGAAAACTTCTAATTCCTAAAAGAACTTGGAGTGCCGCAAAGACGAAGATGGTAAGTAGGAGGGCGTTAATGTGTTCTTGATATCCTTAGGGATTTCATGAGAGGAAAGGATGACTGACGGGCACTACCAACCTCAAGCTCTTAAAGGAACTCATCTAAATGTGCAATGTCTTTTGTGACTCAGAGTTATATATTTATTTTACCCGATTTTCTGTTCAGAGATTTATAGATGTACATTATAAATGTGTATATTTCAAAGTTGGTGCCACACTAAAGAGTGGGCCTACAAATACTAATGTAACCAGATGTTTGTAAAACGTTAAAATTGTGTTTATGAAACGTTAAAACTGAATGCCGTGAGCATTAAAATTCCAGTCTAAAAGTTAAAAAATGACTTCTCATTGCATTGTTAAATCAGTATGGCAAATGTCTACTGATCAATAGTCAGAAACAGTATGGCAACTGTCTGCTGAATTAAGTAAATCAATAAGGCAACCTACACCTTAAGTGAATGATGTCATAGGTAGCCCGGAAATACTATATGAAGTAGCCATGTGTATAAATAAAAACATAAGCTAAACTAGAATTACATATGACTTTAAGACAATACAATGAGATAATAAAGTGACGGACGAATGATAATAATTGTGTTATCCTAAAAAGGCGCAGCCCCAAAGATGACATCAGCACACATAATGCGACCTCCACAGGTAAGAGCTATGCCCTTCGACATTGTGCTCATTGTCAGACGAACATGTGCACATAGCAGAACTGCATACCCCTCAGCCAGACTGGTCTGCCACTGCTCAATGTCAATTAGACATGAGCATCAGGCCTTCAGCTGTTAACTGGGAATGAATAACTCCCAACGATGCTACATGCTAAATAAACATGTGCATCAACCACAAAGCTACAATGAATCAGAGTAATGCGACATAAGAGCTGCTTGCTGTTAAATAAACACAAGTATCACCCTATATCAGGGGTGGCCAACCAGTCAGAGACCAAGAGCCACATTTTTTACTGTGTTGCCGCAAAGAGCCGCATGCGGCTCGCGAGCCGCGGGTTGGCCACCCCTGCCCTATATTAAACAAAAATATAGCAGTTTAGCAAATGCGTCAAAGATAAAAAGATGAATCACTAATATAATATCATTCCACTAGCTAACAAGTTAATTGAATTGCCCAAGCCTTGTTCACTTAATGCTAAATGGGCATAAGTGTTAAAATGATATATCTTACATCGTGTATGGTTTGATGTTGGTGAAACAATCCAATGCTCAGCTACCTAGAATATGATAGAGCAGGGGTGTCAAACATACAGCCCACGGGCCAGATCCGGCCCGTCTGGTGGTTTGGTAAGGGCTGGGGAAGAATGCTGCATTGTATAAAAATGATTTTTCTTTAAAATTTGTAGTTATTATATTATCCGCTAGGGGGCGCAGTGTTTTAGTACGTGCAGACAACATGAAAGCAACACTGCGGCGGAACTAGGACCACCTTGACCTGGTTAAATTGAACGTCTGTACAGCGTCTATTGGCGACAATTGCATTACCTACTTTTCCGTTTGCCTCGCACCCTCATCAGCAAAATGTCTTTGTCAAAAAAGGAGAAAAGTGTCCGACTTTTCAAGAAAAATGGACATGTTCTTAATTATTCACGGAGGTGAATGGGAGACCCGTGTGCCTGGTGTGCCAGCAGCAAGTTTCGGTGCCTAAAGAATACAATATTTGGCGCCATTACGAAACTCAGTATGGAGAAAAATACAACAGTTTGCATGGAGAATTGAAAAAACAGAAGGTAATTGAAATGATGGCGCGTCTGAATAGACAGCAATCTGTTTTCATCCGGAGCCGAGAAGCCAGTGATACTGCGGTGAAAGCCAGCTACCTAATTGCGAGCCAAATAGCAATGGCATCAAAGCCGTAAGGTGATGGAAAGTTCATCAAAAACTGCTTGCTGACGGCTGCTGAAATTGTGTGTCCTGAGAAGCGACGTGCTTTTGCCAATATTAGCTTGACAAGAAATACCGTGGCAGACAGGATTTCGGAACTCTGCAGATTTGAACCACCAACGAAAACGCAAAGTGGGGTCATTTGTGGCATTTTCTGTTGCGATTGCTGAGAGTCCCACGGACGTCACTCAACTAGCCATATTCATTCGTGGATTAAACAAGACTTTGAATGTCACAAAGGAGTTTCTCGAGCTGGTGCCGATGATCGACACCACAACAGCGGAGGACATTTTCAGCTCTGTCGTTGGAGCGCTGGACAGAGTCGGTGTGGACCGGTCACGCGCCGTAAGCCTGGCTACTGATGGTGCGCCGTCAATGATCGGTAAAAAGGCAGGTGTTGTGACAAAGTTCAGAGATAAAGTACAAGCCGCAAATGGGGGAGGTATTTTTTGGACATTTCATTGCATTTTGCATCTGGAGGCATTATGCAGCAAATCGCTAAGAATGGACCACGTCATAGAGGTGGTTGTCCGAACTGTTAATTTCATCCGAGCCAGGGGTCTCAATCATCGTCAATTTGACAGCTTTCTAGGTGACTGTAACATTATCCATGGTGTGCCTTATCACACGAAAGTAGGATGGTTAAGCAGAGGTGCTGCGCTAAAGCGCTTCTTTGATTTATGTGACGAAATCGGACAATTCATGGAGACAAAAGGTAAACCTGTTAAGGAATTACAGACCCATCTGTGGCTGCAGGACCTTGCGTTTATGGTTGACATCACTGAGCACTTGAATATTCTTAACAAAATGTTGCAGGGACGCAAAAAAAAATCGTAACACAGTATTACGACAGCATATGTGCATTCAAGTTAAAGCTCGGGTTATGGGAGACGCAGCTCATTTTCCCTGTTTAAAAGATCTGTGCGCAGCAAGCGTTAATTCTGACCTGAAACGGTACAAAGAGAAGATTTCAGGGCTGTTGATGGAGTTTGAGAATAGATTTCAGGTTTTTAGCGAACTCGAAACTGATTTTGCAGTTTTTCCGATCACCATTCACAGTCAAAGCTTCTGATGTGCCTGTTGCCATGCAACTTGAAATCATTGATTTGCAGTGTGATGTAGAACTGAAGGACAGATTTGCCTCTGTAAGCTCGGACACATTTTACAAGTACCTCTTACCAGGCTATCCCACATTGACAGCAGTAGCTGCTAAAACATTGTCCATGTTTGGGACAACCTACCTTTGTGAGTAAGTTTTCTCACTAATGGACATTAATAAAACAAAGCTGCGCTCAAAGCTCACATATGAGCATTTGAACCAGATTGTGAAATTGGCTGCTTCTCAGGACATGATGCCTCATATTGATGCACTTGTCCAGGATAAACGATGTCAAGTTTCAAGGGCAAATTCCAAGCAAGACGAAAAATTGCTGTCAAAGTTATTCATTTGTTCAAATTGCTTTCCAAATGTTGAAAAACACTGTTTTTAAGTTCCACAAGGCTGGTGCTAAATGTTTTTGGAACATTGTTACTATTGTTCTATGTAATTTTGTAATGAACTTACTGGTCCGGCCCGCTTCATCTCAAATTAAGCTATATTCGGCCCGCACCAAGTGTCACGGTTTCCTAATGCACCTAGGATTGGTTAACGACGGTGAATCCTGGGAGATCAATGGATGTCCTGTCCGGGTGATTGTTGTGGGGGAAACGGGGTGCAGGTTGAGCCGCTGCACAGAATCACCGCTCCAGAATTGAACCCACTGGTGGAATCATGGTTGATGGGGGGTTTGAACGCGATTGCCTTCCCCAGGGTTATCTACCGGGCAGAGCTAGGCAGGGTACTGGTAACAATGTTGGCCCCTAAGAATGGCTCCATCTACCATTGTCCACGTGCGATGGATTATTCTATTCTCGAGCGATAGACGGGATGCTATCCATGATGCGCCTTGAGAAAGCCATACCCATAATACAGGTCAGAGACAGAGTGAGCATTATGTGGCTCAACGACCCAGGAAGGGAACAAGCACAGCCTCTTCGTGGCCCCTTCCATTCAACCAGACCTCTGGGCGAATGTGCTTCGTCAGGCGCGCACCCCACGACTCGGACCATCGGCCCGGTCAGGGAGCTGGCGCCACCGAGACCCTGGAGTCTCCCCCCCCTCACCTTTTTGAGATGGGGGGCCTGGTATCCGGCACTGGCCTCCCGCCTCCTCCTCCTTGCCGGAGATGTCGAAACGAACCCGGGACCTGACGGAGATTGCCACCACTGCCCCCGTCCGATCCGTCGCGGCCAACCTCCGCTCCATTGCTCCGCCCCTTCCTGCCCCGCCCTATGCCACAAACAGTCGGCCTGCAGCGGCCTCTCCCGGCGGTTGCAGACCGGCCCTTGGAGGTGCGTGGCCCACGGAGGCCAACCTCCCGGCCCTCCCCCTTCGGGAGGGCGGATTTGTTGCTCCTGCAACAAGGCATTCAAGACTGGGATCCGCTTCCTTGCATGCGCGGAAACCAGCTGTGGAGCGATGACCCACCGCGGAAGGCGCTGCCGTGGAGACACCCCCGAGGCGTCTCCATGGAGATGCCCACTGCACAGGCCCCGAATCGAGACAGTCGCAGGCCAACCCCTGTCTGACTCCCAGCACAAAGTGAAATGCACCAGCTGCCAGCGTACCATCGCCAAGACGACCCAGCCCCTCACCTGTCGAGTCTGCAGAGCCCCCTACCACCGGTCCTGCTCAGGCACTACCCGTGATGCTGCGGCAACTATGAGGCCATCTGACACCTGGTCCTGCCCACAATGTGCCACCACCCCGACACGTTACCTCCCAACCCCAACCCAACCCCCCAACCCCCTCCTACCCTTCCCAAAACCAAAGACGGACATCCCCGACGTAGCCAAGAGATCCACGCTGCGCATCATGCAGTGGAATGCTGACGGCGTGAAGACAAAGTCTGCCGAGCTGGAAAAGCGGATGGTCGAAGCCAAGTACGACATTTGCTTGATCCAGGAAAGCAAGCTGCGGGCCAAAGACTCCACCCCGACCTTCCCGGGGTATGCTGTCGTCCGTGCCGACCGCCCCAAAGACCAACCCGGGGGCGGACTCATGACCCTGATTAAAGACGACCTCTCCTTCATGAACCTGGGCGCCTCCCTGCGGGGCCTCCTGGAGTCGTCCACGATCAAGGTACGTGTGACCCGGCACCGCTGGCTGACAGTGCACAACCTCTACGCACCCCCATGCCGAGATCCGGGACCAAATTCCGAACTGAACCTCACCTGGATCGGGGCGAACACCGACGTGATCATCGGCGGTGACCTAAACGCCCACTCCGGCCTCTGGGACCACAACCAGCCAAGCGACAAGCGTGGGGCCCACATCGAGGACTGGCTGCTGAGGAACTCCATCACACTCCTTAACAACGGGTCGGCAACAAGGGTGAACCGAAGCACCGGCGGGCTTAGCACACCCGACCTCACCTTTGCCCACCCGCGGCTCGCCAACCATGCCGAATGGACTGTTGATGAGGACCTTGGATCCGACCACCTACCCCTGTCCATCTCAGTGGCCTGTGTCGTCCGCCCGTCGTGCCCGCCCCTACCAACGGCACGGTGGAACCACAAAGACGTCAACTGGGTAACCTTCACTCCAGACGTAGAAGATGCAGTACTGAGTTTTGGAACCAACACGCCCCCGCCGCTGTCCAACCGCCTCTCCCGCTTCACGACCCTGTTGAAGGAGGTGGGGAAGCGCGTCGTTGGCAAATCCCGGAGAGGCAAGACGAGCAATACCTGGATGTCGGCTGACGTGAGATCTGCTATCAAAGACCGCAATCGCCTACGCCGCTCCATAAGCACCCACAGAGAAGACTGGCTGGCCGCTTGCAGGAAAGTGAACTCACTCACCCGGTCGGCCAAGGAAGCAAAGTGGGCTGCCCTATTGGAGGAGCTGGAGTTCAACCCGGACACCAGCAAAACGTGGCGTTTGATCCACTCTCTCAGCGGATCACCGATAACTGCGCGCTCACTGAGTCCCTGCAACACAACGGCCGCCTCTACACCACCAATGTGGGGAAAGCCGATGTTTTTGCAAAGCACTATGCCGCAGTGTGCAGACTCTCCTTCTCCAAAGAAGAACGACATCGCATCCGAGAAGCGAAGCAACGGCTGGATGCCCCATCAGCTGACGGCGAGAGCTGCGCGGATTGCAGCGAGCGGGAGCTCAAAACTGCGATCCACCAGATGCGACCGACGGGCGCCCCAGGTCCGGACGATATCCCCCCTTTCCTTCATCAAGGCGCTGGGACCTGCGGCCAGGCGGGAACTCCTGGGAATCTTCAATGAATCCTTCAGATCCGGTTCCTGCCCGCAGGCATGGAGAGAGGCAACCATCCTACCTCTCAGGAAGACTGGCAAACCTGCCAGTGACATCTCTTCCTATCGTCCAATCAGCCTGACCTCGTGCGTGGTGAAGACCCTCGAGAGAATCATCCACAACCGAGTGTACTACAAGGCAGAAACCGGAGGTTGGATCTGCAGAGAGCAGGCGGGCTTCCGCAAACTGAGGAGCTGCGAAGACCAGATCCTCCACGTCACGCAGACCATTAGCGACAGCTTCCAACGGAAAAAACCGCTCCGCGGAGTGATGGCCCTGCTGGACTACAGCAAAGCCTACAACCGTGTCTGGAAGGAGGATCTCCTCCTGACGGCGCTGGACGTAGGCATGCCAGCCCAAACTGCCCGGTGGCTAAAGAGCTTCCTCTCCGACCGCCGAGCCAGGGTCCTAATAAACGGGGAGCGGGGAAAGTCCGTTCCACTGCGCCAAGGTCTCCCCCAAGGCTCTGTCCTTGCACCCCTCCTCTTCGTGTTATACATCAACAACCTCCGAAGAGTCATCCCAGCAGGGGTCGACATCGCGCTTTATGCCGACGATGTTGCCCTGCTGGCACAGAGTACACGCAAGGAAGACGCTGAGGCGGCGATCCAGAACGCAGTCGGAGCTGTCTGTGAGTGGAGCTGCAAAAAGAAGATGAAGTTGAACGCCTCGAAGAGTGAGGTCACTTTCTTCTCAACCGACCCAAGGGAGGCTTCCTGGACCCCGTCCGTCAATGTGGGAACAACGAGCCTGCGCTTCAACCCCACCCCCAAATTCCTTGGGGTAAAGCTCGACAGGTGCCTGAGTTTCGGGCCACACGTGAAGGCCATCACCAAGACAGTGGCTTCCCGAAACCGCATCCTTGCCTCTCTGACCACAAAAGACTGGGGTTGGCAGAAAAACAGCCTACGCTCTGTCCACCTCGCCCTTCAGCGGAGCGTCATGGACTATGCCGCCCCAGCATGGCAACCCTTCCTGTCACGGTCCCGACTCGACGACCTTGGTCGCGCCCAGAACAGTGCCCTGCGCATCGTGACGGGCCAACTGAGGACTACACCAGTCGAGGCACTGCAGCTAGAAGCGGGCGTGTGCTCCTACTCCTCGCGAGTAAACCAACTAGCAGCCATCTCCTTTGAAAAAGCCCTCCCCCTTCCTCCTGATCACCCTCGGCACGAACTTGCTACTAAGACAGTCGAGCAATCTCCAGCGTTCCAGCTGGCGCAAGACCGCGTCGGGAATTATGTCCACCCTCCCCCCCGCCCTGTCCAACCAACGAGAGGTCCTCCCGCCCCCCATCGAGTGCCTATGGGTGAACGACACCGACCTCTGGACGGTCTCTGCAACCCTTGGGAGTGCCACAAAACTCGATCCCCTGCCAGTCCTTCGGGAACGTGCCATGTCCGCCATCCGTGCAGTCGCACCAGAGGTCACCATCTACACCGACGGCTCTGCTACCGATGGAACAAGGGCCGGCGGGGTGGCAATGATCGTCACCACTGGAGATCCGGCAGACCCAATCACCACGCACTCAAAGCCGATGCGTGGGGCCCCTTTCACTTCCTCCTTCGAGGAAGAGAAGGCGGCCATGACGATGGCCCTGCAATGGCTAACTGACACGGACATAGCTGGTGACGTCGCAGTGTGCTCGGACAGTCAATCACTACTGACTGCCATCGCCAGCCACTCGGCCGACACCGGCGAAATCCGTCGTCTGCTGAACCAGCGCAGGGCTCGGACAGCCCTCCTGTGGACCCCAGGTCACTGCGGGTTGCCTGGGAACGAGATGGCAGATGCCCTAGCGAAGGAAGCCGCCTCCTCCAAGGTCGACGAGCCACGACCAATCTCATTCGCCCCAGCCAAGGCAGCCATCAGACGACTAATTCGCGACAATCCACCTAGACCGGATCATCGCGCAGCGGTCATCTACCCAAAATATAACTGGCGCCTAGACTGTGCGCGCGTGAAGAACCGGAGCGACGCGGTTCTCATCGCCCGCCTCCGCTCGGGCAACCACCCAAGCCTGAGAGCTTACCGTCACCTTCTCAACCCCTCCCTCGACCCAACCTGTCCCCTCTGCCGGGAAGAGACGCAAGACCTTGAACATTGGCTCCAGCATTGCCCCAGCCTTTCTTCCCTCCGCCTCCAGATCTTCGGTGTCGCCTCACCCCCCCTGGACGTGCTGGTGACTGAGCCGTCGAAGGTGCTAGCGCTAGCCAGGCGTACCCTATGTTAGGGCCACCTGGGCGCTGCCTCTACAACAACAACAACAACAACGGCAACATCCCAAATGATGAAGGCGGTGAAAGAGGAGCTTTCTGTGAGCACTAACAAAAAGGGACATGACCTAGACTCCAAAACTTGAAATGCAACTCAAGTGCAAAGACCTGCTGGGGTTTCCCCTTAAACAACACCAACGGTCGGATGATGAAGGATAAAGGTCGGACAGAGATGGAGAAGTCACAACATATAGTAGTTACTTTGCGTACTTCTGTTTACTTTTGTTACTGCAAAATGGAGTATTTTTATGTTGTGACATTTGTTCTCAACCTGAAAAGCCATGTAATGTTATTTATGCTGCACAGGACAAACTTTCAGAGACTGTGGTGGTTTAATAACAATGACAAATTGAACAAATACATGCTCATTAGAGCAACTTGAAATGCAATGTCTGTTGAAAGCATTTCATTTAACTATAAAGTATTTTGTTCAATCTATCGAAGAGTTACAGTGACATTTGGGTAATGTGCTCCTTTTTTGTGAATTGACGGGGATGCGGGTTCAACCCCACCAATGTCACGGGTTCTACATTTAAAGCCATTTTCAAGACGGACTATGCCAGAAATACGACAGGACAGGCTCGACTTTCATCATTAGCTTCGATGGCGATAGAAAGGGTAGAAAGGAGGATAAATATCGTGTACAGTTAGAGGATTTTTGATGTAAAATAAGGCTATATTCCTAAATAATATTTTAATTGTATGAGGTCATTATTGATTATTTCTAATGTGTCGCAGCTGTAGATGCAGTAGTTTTTATAGCCATTAAATAGTTTGAGGGGTTGGATTGAAGGCGTCGCCAGAAAATGCACCGAGCGCCGCTGCATCCTGAAATACCATTTTCGGTGTTAGGCAGCCCGAGTATAGTATTGTTAGTCGTAGCAACTAGTCAAAACAGGGTTGCTTTTTCAAAAGAAACAAATGCAGAATGGAGTTTATTTTCTGTTTCACATGTGGCCCCCGAGAAAATATAATTGCCCACCCTTGCTCCATGGCAATGTTTCTTGCTTGCACCCCCCAACTTTTTCCCCTCTTTTCTCATGCGCTCCCAGTTTTTGTCTTTGCGATATTTGGTGCAAACATCTAATCTACCTTCCTTTAAATTTTTTTTAAAAAAGGTCCACCTGAGACGTTTTTGACAAAAATCGTTAACGCAAAACAAGTTCCCCTTCACCTATGGTCAAAATAAATCCCATTACAACCTTAATCTTTTAATCTCCTGTTATTGCGGCTAAAGTAGTTTTGCGTGGATAGACCATATGTTGCTAACGCCAAACCAAACAATTCATCTTCATGTTGGGTCAAAATTATTATTTTTTCAACTTTAATCTAATCGCTTCCCTATTTTGTTCTCTCAGGATATTTTAATCTCCTATTATTACAGTAAAAGGACCTTACATCACTCAAACCAAATAACTTCATAATAACAAGGACTTGAATTTCCTAAAATGAGGCGGAAAGTATTTTGGGGTAGATGCGAATGTTGACTTACTTTGGCACGCTCAGGTTTTTATGCAAAGAGTGCTTGAAAATCCTGGTGGAGAAGGGAACCTTCACTACGCTGAAAGAGCAGGAGCCATTGAACTGCTACATCTGCCAGCCGGGTCAGTGCAAGGTAAGGCACTGTCTCTGGCCCAATTAGTGCCCCAGGATCCAAAACTTTGTTGCCAACAGCTGCACAATGAACGTTGGGAGTACCCTGCAAAAAAGAAAAGAGGCTCACTAGAAACCTTTTAGTTTCGAGACACCGCAACTAATTAAGCGTTTTGTTCCTGCTCATATTATCAAGTGAATACAGCAATTGTTTGAAAGTCCCGTCGTGAAGGGATTGAGGGTTGCCTGCCGTGCTAATGCTAACGTGGTGAAACCAAACCCATGTTCCAGAAATTGCCGGATACATAAGGTGAATATGTAAATGTTTGAGCACCAATACCATTACACTCTTCATTACTTCAACAAAAGACAAGCAAGCTCCAACTACTTTTTTAAAAATAGGATCCGCTAGCAGCTAGCTCCTGTCGTGTCATATTTTCGTGTGTGTTCAATTTACCTTAACGATGCGCCCAATAACCTGCAGCGTCTTGTGTAGGGTGTAATGAATGATCAGTTATAAAAATTAACTTAAGTTTGAGCAACATTAATGGAGAGGACAGACTTGATTATTTGCACACAGTAACAGTAAATGACAATGTGAAGTGTGGGGAGACCAAGGGATGTTTTGATTTGCAAACATGGCATGAGATTATGGGACACTGTAACAATCATGACATTCAGAAATGACATTGGTTATGACATGACCAGTGTCGGATTGCCAAATTTGTATCAAAAACTTGTATAAAGCATCAGACCCAAACTTGTGCTTATGACGACATTGATGAGTTTAGGTTGCATTTCAAGGAAGACAGTAGATCAACACCAGAAAGAGTCCAGGTTCCAGCTGTTAAGGCTGAGGAGGTTGAAGTCAATGTAAAACCCAAGCCAAAACGATACCCTTCTAAAGTGATAAGAGAACCATCTTATCTAAAAGACTGTTTCTACGTATGCTGAAGATGAAGAGACAGATCAGATCCAATGTAATATCGATTCCTGTTATAGAATGTGCAACATACCTGTGACTTTTACTTCAGCCTTAAACTCAGACAAATCTAAAGAGTGGCTCCATGCAGTGAATGAGGTGATTCAATCACTCAAAGAAAACTACACATTGAATTTTTCTCCCAATATTACAAAAAAGTTATGTGCTTAGACTCCTTAGAGACTTTACGTCGGCAAAAGTTGATGCCCCTGAAACCAAACAATTTCCGGTTCACGTACCGTAAAACCAGGAAGACGGTTTAAATCTCGTAATATTGCAACTTTTTTCGTCCCAATATTACTTCAACCACCTGACATTAAGAAAAGAGCCGTTTTGTGCTCACACAGACTTCATTCGACAAAAGTTGAAGTCTGGAAAACCAAAGGGCTTCTGGTTTACTAGACATAAAAATAAGCACAAACATGACTTCAAACTCATAATATTACGATTTGAAACTTGTCATAATACAATCTATGATTACATATTTCATTTTTTGCGAAGCAATGCAATAAAGCCTCACCTCTTCGAGGACAGCCATCGATCGTCTGGGGCAGCCCATGGCTTTATAAGAAAAGAACTCTTTTTTTTTTTTCGAGTCCTCGAAAGCACGCATCTGGTTTCTTTCCCTATCTTCCCATATCAACATACCTGATAAGAATAATCTGGTTCGGTATCAAGCTTCTGGACAGCTTGCTGATGAGTTCATCATTTGATTCAGGTTTGGTAGAAGAGGGAGATATGGAAATATGGCGCTGTTTATTCCCGGAGCCTACCTGGTAATGAAAGAGCTTAGTTTCAAGAATGAGCCTAGGAGATCTGCCAGGATTCCATCGCCGTGGGCATGGTCAAGCACCCCGGCGAGATCGAGCACACGTCAACGGTGTGCGCACCATGGCCAGAAAACACGTGCGTGGCCGTCGTCAGCTCGCTCGTTTGCCGTCGCGGGGGCGGAGCTTCCACTTTTAAGGCGTTCAAGTACGTCCCATAATTGTGGGAAAGTACAAAAAATCGAGTATTAAGCAAAATTAGAATATTTAGAAGTTGTGCTATTTTACTTACAGGAAGGCAACTTTTCGCTGCTTTTAGTAATACATGTCTTAGTTAGTACTTGAGGATTGGTTTTATGAATTAATTAAGTAAATTGAGCATTACAACAAGGCTGGGTCCTCGGTTCAAATCCAGGTCACGTCCACCTTTGTGGAATTTGCATGTTCTCCCCGGGCCTGGGTGGGTTTCATCCGGGTACAAACAAATTTATTAAATATTTTGGGTACTAGAAGAAGGTGGCACAATAGGGGGAGTGGTTAGCGCGTCGGCCTCAAAGCTCTGGGGTCCTGGGTTCAAATCCACGTCACGTCCACCTGTGTGGAGTTGGCATGTTCTCCTGGGCCTGCATGGGTTTACCCTGGGTACAAACTAATTATTGAAATAAGTTGAGTATTAGAACAAAGCGGCACAGTCGTGCGAGTGGTTGGTGCAGCTGTGGGCAAACTGCAGCTTGAGGGCCACATCCAGCCCGCCAGCGTTGTCCAAATAATGTTTTTTTCCCCCAAGATGGCGCCGTCACGCGGAAGCCAGTGGCAGTAGCTCTGTCCACTCTTTGTTTTACGTGTTTTACAGCCGCTCTCTTTTTTAATTACATTTTAATATTTCTTAATACATTCCTTTTTATTTTACGTTGTACTTTATACTTTTTACTTTAATGATAAGTGATGAGTATGTTAATACTTTAGTCCTTTTTTTCTGTTTATGTTTCATATGTATTGTTACTGGATGCACTTTTTTATATGTATCATATCTTGTGCTGACCTGGCCCATCTGTCAAATTTTTTAAGTCAGTGTGGGCCGAAAAGTTTGCCCACCCCTGGGTTAGCGCGTCGGCCTCACAGGTTCCAGGGTTCAAATCCAGGTCAGGTCCACCCGTGTGCAGTTTGCATGTTCGCCCTGGGCCTGCATGGGATTCCTCCGGGTACTCCGGTTTCCTCCCACATTCCAAAAACATGCATGGTAGGCTGATTAGCTTTCATTCTATCTGCCTCAGTGTGTGTTCCCGTGTTCGAGTTTATTGAAGTGTTGGCCAGTAGCCCCAACAGTGAGTCTGCATGGTTGTCCGTCTCCTTTTGTCGTGCGATTTCCCCAAATGTGGGAATCTCGACTGCATAATTTCTGTTAGTAGGGGACTGTGTTTGAGCCCCCCCCCCCCCCCCCCCTCCATTCATCTGTTAAGAGACAATCAAGTAAATATTCATTTTAGGTTCCTACTTTCAAGTGGTTTACCACCAAGGCATTTAAGGCATTCTCCGCTGTTCTCAAATGAGGAGAGTGGGTTCAAATGGGCTAAGGAAATTATCAATTAAGATGCTTTTTGAGCCCATGTAATTAATAGGCTTAAAAAACACACCGCTATTGAACTGGTTTGAGTTTTATTGATTTAATAATAGGGACAATACAAAGTTATGAACATATACATCTTCATGTTAATGAACATATAAATGTAAATATCTAAGATTATACCCAAAGGCTAATTTCCATCTTTAGTCCCTTGTGCAGGTTGAAGATAAAATCAATCAGGCATAAAAACGATGAGACACAAACACGCACACACCAACACACACACACACACACACACACACGCACACAATGTGATAATCTGACTCCCGTTTATAAATTATTTTCCAACTGTCTAACATGGGCGTTAATTTGAATATAAGTGGCCAGGTTTCACTTTAAAAGCAATGTTCATATAAGGAAATCTCTACGGCTAGCTAGTCTGTTAATCAACTTAATTTAGCACTTATACCTGGCAGAATCCTTCAGGCTAGAATTGAAATAAATCCTACCTTCCTGGCCAGCCAGGGTTTAACAGGGACGGAAATATGGGGCGCAAAGTATGGAATGAGCAACACATACAAGAATTATACAAACAGAATACATGATTAGTGTGCGTAATGTTGTGTCATAGGCTAGTGAAGATATATTTGACACCACCTACTTCAGTGAAGCTGGGCCCCACCACCACCCCCTATTGCGACCTATGAAAGTGATGCGTGATGTGTTTTTGTACAGGCACACAGGTGGATCTATCAGCGTGGGCACGGCACAGAAGAAGATTCCTGAGTCGTCCAGTTTTAACTGCTTGATATACAGTTGAGTTTGCAGGGCACTGGTATTTGTGCTGGAGGTAAACCTGTCAGAAAACTTATCCCTTCTTGAGACCCAACCATAACCATTCTCAGAGATCGTCAAAACGAATTCGGCTGATGTATTTTCTTCCTGTTTGTACCAAAAGATGTACTTGCTTCCAAGAGTGGTATCGTAGCTACAGGTCAGCGTCACTGCCGCTCCCTCCATTGCCTGCACATACCCTGTCGGCTCGTTTACCCTTTGGTCGCCATTTCCTATAAGAGAGCAACTAAGGTGACAGACATAGATTACAATTAGAAATGACCTAAGATGATCTTACCAAGGCTCAAAGCAGCCATCAGCAGCACCCACAAGTGAGCAGCATTCATCTCTCTCCGCTCATAGTCTGCATGAATGTGAATGCTTACTTGCAGCTGGATGAGTGCGGTTTTCACTTCCTGTTGCAATGACATCAATAAGCACATTGTAAGATTTCCTGCCTAGTTGAAGCAACGCCGTTTGATTGTTCTATCTCACCTGAATGTCATCTATATACCGACTAATACTTCTGCCATAGTGCATGTTAAGCAAATTCAGGAGTTTCTCCGGAAATGCAATGCAAACTCCTCCTGATTTACCAGTTAGGCCATGTATCTCTTCCTTGCAAGATGTCCTACACTTTTTTTTTTATTGCTGCTTATAACGTGGTGTAATAAGCTTTACATTTATATAGTATCATGTTTCATAGACACTTTAGGATACAATATACAACTTGCCACATGAAAAACTATTTGATCTTTCAAGTTGTCTTCAGGGGGCTGTACAACACTGATGGTGAATGTAAAATCCTTTCCAAAAATGTTCAATAACGACGGGTCAAGGAGAAACACGATGACATTTCATTAAAAAAAAATCATAAAACAGTTCATTTACAATCAGCTGTGTTAGTTTTTTTTCTTACAACAAGGAGAATAATGCAAAGGTGGAGGGCGTGGCCAACAAGAATGTATGTTTGTGCTGTGCTGTGGTCTTTCTAGGTTTCTTCAGCGGCTGGATCTGACAGTGGAAACAGTAAGATTCTATAACTTCCATGTTTCCGTATGTGCTGTTGATTCATGTAATCTTTCTTTGCTTCAGCTGCATGTCTAGTGTTGTTGATGAAATCAACTTTTGTTCCCAACATGAATTAATATGCTTGGTGAGGTCAATTGGAAAAAAAATGGAGGATTGCTTGAAAATGTCAATTCACTACATGATCAGATTTTTATTTCTTTTTTTTTTTGTGTGTCTGAGAACCGACAAACATTTTTTTTTCACTTCTTCCTTTGCTTGTTGAAGTTACTACATCTAGGTTCTTGTTAAGGAAACAACTAGTGTGTGTCAGGAACCTGGAAATTAATTTTGGGAGAAAGAACCAGATTGACTGTAGAAGATCGTAAGTTAAAGCTACTCAAAATTTTTATAATTGACTGTGTAAACGTAAGGCAAACTGGAATTAATTGTAGGGAGTTCATTTTAATATTAAATGAGAAGGTCCAATCAGGCTTTTGTGTAAGGCTCTTCTAAGTGTGTCTAACTAGTATGTGACACCAATCAATAAGTTAATCATTGGGAATGGGGTGAGCATTAAAGTGAAGGTTTAGACATGAATTTGAAAATAAAAAGTAATCTTGTTTAAAAATCAAAGCACCAGTAAAATAGAGAATTTTCTTTGTACGGTCTTCTCTTTTTTTTCTTCCTTTTCTCAAAAGTTCCCGCAAAATTCAGACATCCTCATAGATTGTATACTGTATATACTATACGTTTTTGGTAAAGATTTAGGCGGCTTTGTGGTATAGAGGATAACTCGCTTAACTTCGGTGGCATCAGGTGTGGCCTCGATTCCCGCTAGTGGTGGTAGACAGTGCAGAGAGTTGTTTGTCTCTCTGTGTGGCCTATACTGCTGGCTGGCAACCAGTCTAGGGTCTAGATTGGTTAGGCTCCAGCAACCCTTGAGTGAGTGAGCAAGTGAGTGTGTGAGCAAATGAACGAGTGAACGAACGAATGAATGAATGAATGAATGAATGAATGAATGAATGAATGAATGAATGAATGAATGAATGAATGAATGAATGAATGAATGAATGAATGAATGAATGAATGAATGAATGAATGAATGGACTAGTTTAAATAGGCCGCTGACCTAATCTGGGCCTATAAATAGTGGCATATAACTCCTCCCACACGCCTACCTCGGGGCCTGACACAAGAATATCTATTTTTCATTGAATTATAACAATGCTTTTGAGTTTTCCAATTCTTGTTGTACAGAACCTCAGAATGCATTAATAAGAATACCTTCACATTGGAATAAAAGTACAGGGGTAGCCCTACTTATAATCATTTCCACATACAAACATTCAGGTTACGAAACACCTAAATGGGAAAAATTTGCCTCAAGATTACAAAAAAAATTCAAGTTACAAAATGCAATATGTCCTAAAAAGTTAGACATCTCCAACTCCAAACTCCTACTTAAAGCTTTTACACGTAAAATGTATCTCTACTTACAAAAAAGTTATGAAACCAATTCTGGAAGCAATTTATTTTGGAAGTAGAGGTACTACTGTACACCTTCTTCATAAATTACAAAGATAAATATCTGTACAGTATGAGACAATGCTGAAATGTTCCAGAGTGTCACTGTGTTGCCTCATAACCAAACGTGGTTTGGGTTGTTTTAGGGCGGGAGTTTGAGCCTGCTTTCTTCAAACTTGAGGCAGGCAACCAGACAGCTTGTCTCGCCAACGGCTTCAGCCGCCACAACGCAGCGGCCAAGACGGCCAAAGGACCCACGTTCAAGGAGACGAATGCCGTGCAAATATCGCAAGGCTTCCTATACAACCAGGTGTCACTGCTACCCGCTGCAGCTAATGACTTGTGTGAGGAAGGTGAGGAGATTTTACATTAGTAAAGTTAATCCCGTCACAACCTTCTAAGATTTGCTGTTTTACTATGCCAGGTGACAAGAGACAATGGTCGTGCCAGGATGTGTTGGTGTCATCAGGTTGGTATTGAACATGGAAGAGGGCGTATTTTGTGAAGAACTAAATGTGCGTGTCTTTGGCAGACAAGAAGGTGAACCTTTTCTCCATCACAGTTGTCGTCCTTCGTCTAGTCTTTGCCAAGTCACTTGCCATCAATTGCATCATGACGCTGTGCCTGCTGTCTGCCATAACACAATAGTCATTACATTTTTTACAACTGTACTGTCATCTTGTGACATAAAATCAGAAAACTCAGGATAGTGTTCTTCATTTTTTGTTGTGTGTGCATGTGTGCTTTGTTTTTTTTTCATGTACAGCATGAGTGTCAAAGTGTCGGCCCGGGGGCCAAATCTGGTCCGCCGCATCATTTTGTGTGGCCCGGGAAAGTAAAGCAAGTGCCGACTTTCAGAATCAAATTAAAATGAAGAGCGTAGATGTATATTACATTTCCTGATTTTCCCCCTTTTAAATCAATAATAGTAATTTTTCAATCATTTTAGACTGTTTTTAGTTCAAAAATCCTTTTGTTAAATCTAAAACTAAATGTAAAGATAAAATAAACATTGATTTAGATCTCTAAAAAACTGAATTTTCAGGGCTTTTAATCCATTTATAAAAAAAATCTAAATATTACATCTAAAATGGTCCGGCCCACATGAAATCAAGTTGATGTTAAAGCGGCCCACAAACTAACTAGAGTCTGACCCCCTTGTTGTACAGTAATACCTCGACATACGAGTGCCCTGACATTTGAGCAGTTTTGAGGTACGAGTAAAATTTAGAGCAAATATTTATCTTGAGATACAAGACAAATTTTGATATACTAGCATAAAGCCAGGTGTGGCTGCTCTGGAGAATAACATGGGCACTGTCTTTCCCGTCGCAACTCCCTCGTGTAATGTCTATACGAGCACTGGGCGGAGCGTTGGATTTTTTGTGTGTTTTTTCCCCCCCGTTAGTCAGTGCAGAATGGCGGAGCTTGCTCGCTACAACGAGAGGAGTACATACTTCTCATTGGCAAGTGGTCGTGCGTTATTCTATTGTGAGGAAAAAAGCAAACCACCCTAGACAGATTCCATTTTAGCTGCAGCTGAAAGTCAGGGTGGAGGCGGGGCAAATAGAGCCAACCCGGCAGAAGAAATGTTAGGGCTGCTTGATTGTATGCTTTTTTTACCCTCTGGTGACATGTCTGAGTGATTGCCCATTGTGTTCAGCTGTTGTTTATCCGACCCTGGTGTATTACCTGCCTGCTCTCTCATCTTTTTCCCAGGTGCTCCTAATTCTCTTGTCAACCGATGTCAGTCTATTTAAACCCCACATGTCATTTGTTGGATCATCTGCCTTATTTGCCTAGCCATGTGTCTGCGCTACCCAATTCCTCAATTCCCCGTGTTTCCCCGAGTCAGGTACCTGTGGCCTAGGTCTAGTGGTATGATTCTCGCCTTGGGTGCAACAGGTCCCGGGTTAGACTCCCTGACGAGCCCTACAAACTTGGAACAGTAATTTTGACGGGAATCTGGCACATTGGTAACCATTGAGAATCAAAGGGTCAACTAACATGTACCTGTGGCTCGTTGGTCTAGTGGTATGATTCTCACATGGGGCGCGAGAGATCCCTGGTCCGACTCTCAGACGAGTCCTGCAATCATGGAACTGTGACTTTGATGGGAATCTGGCACATTGGTAACCATTGAGAATCAAAGGGTCAAAGTATCATTTACCTGTGGCTTGTTGGTCTAGTGGTATGATTCTCACTTAGGGTGCGAGAGGTCCCGGGTTCAACTCCCGGACGAGTGCTGCAATCTTGGAACTGTGACTTTGATGGGAATCTGGCACATTGGTAACAATTGGGAATCAAATGGTCAACTAACATGTACCTGAGGAGGTATGATTCTTGATTTGGGTGCAAGAGGTCCGGGGTTCGACTCCCGGATGAGCCCTGCCAACTCGGAACAGTGAACTTGATGGGTATCTGGCACTTGGTAACCATTGAGAATCAAAGGGTCAAAGTATCATTTGCCTGTGGCTCGTTGGTCTAGTGGTATGCTTCTCGCTTAAACTGCGAGAGGTCCCAGGTCCGACTTCCAGGCGAGCCCTGCAATCTTGGAACTGTGACTTGACGGAAATCTGGCACATAGGTAACCATTGAGAATCAAAGGGTCAAAATATCCCTGCCTGTGGCTCGTTAGTCTAGTGGTATGATTCTCGCTTTAGGTGCGAGAGGTCCCGGGTCCAACTCCCGGACGAGCCCTGCAAACTTGGAACAGTAATTTTGGACGGGAATCTGGCACATAGGTAACCATTGAGAATTGAAGGGTCAAAACATCCTGTACCTGTGGCTCGTTGGTCTAGTGGTATGATTCTCGCTTTGGGTGCAAGAGGTCCCTGGTTTGACTCCCGGACGAGCCCTGCAATGTTGGAACAGTAATTTTGACGAGAATCTGGCACATAGGTAACCATTGAGAATTGAAGGGTCAAATATTCAGTACCTGTGGCTCGTTGGTCTAGTGGTATGATTCTCGCTTAGGCTACGAGAGGTCTCGGGTCTGATTCTCGAACGAGCCCTGCAATCTTGGAACTGTGTCTTTGACGGGAATCTGGCACATTGGTAACCATTGAGAATCAAAGGGTCGAAATATCCTGTGCCTGTGGCTCGTTGGTCTAGTGGTATGATTCTCGCTTAGGGTGCGAGAGGTCCCGGGTTCGACTCCCGGACAAGCCCTGCAATCTTGAAACTGTGACTTTGCTGGGAATCTGGCACGTTGTTAACCACTGGGAATCAGAGGGTCACCAGACCTGCAATTGTGGCTCGTTGGTCTGGTGGTATGGTTCTCGCTTTGAGTCTGAGAGGTGGCTTGTTGGTTTAGTGGTATGATTCTCACTTTGGGTTTAAGAGGAACCTTACTAAACAGACTAATCCAGCTTTCAGATGAGCTCTCCATTTTTGGAATTCTGACATTGAATCTGGCACATTAGTGACCATTTGAGGACCAAAGGGTAATGTTGCCCACGCCTGTGGCTTGTTGGTCTAGTAGTATGATTCTCGCTTTGTGTTTTACCAATTTCGTCATACGCAGCTGGATATGATGACAATTAGGCTTTTTGTAAAGTCAATGATGAACACACACACACCCACACCGACACACACACCCACACACACATTAAAATCATTTAAATAAAACAGTTATTTATCAAACAGAAGATCGGATGAATTCGTAAAGATAGAGTAACAATAGTTTGTGCTAAGTTATGTATAGTTGCTCTTTACATTCAGAAGTGTAATTATATATATATATATATATATATATATATATATATATATATATATATATATATATATATATATATATATATATATATATATATATATATATATATATATATATATATATATATATATATATATATATATATATATATATATATATATATATATATATATATATATATATATATATATATATATATATATATATATATATATTGCATGGTTAAAATATACTGCAGTTCCAATCAAAAGTAAACGCTCATTTCCCTCAACCTTAATTACCTTCACTCGTTGATTCCATCCGTGATGCCGTGTTGACAGTATCTCCAAATAAGCAGTAACGAGGCATTTTTGTTCCAACCACACCAGCCACAGCATACCCTGATGACACAAATCACTACACTCTTCACCAAGTAGATTTACATTTGGCATAAAATGCTTGTGAAGAGGGAGATGTGTGGATGCCTGCACGAATCTTCAGCCCAAAATATCACTACCATGATAAGGCAAACGTACACGGATTAACTAACATGCTTCTAGTATTCCAGTCCATTGACCCTTGCCAACAAACCTGAAGTAGACGGTGGCGTTGAAAAAGGTCCGGGCTTTCGCAGTTGGACCTTGGCGAAGATCATCGGCAACTGGGTTTGGTAACATACCTGTAGATGAAATAGATGACGGATATAGAACTTTTGGGGATTAGCGTGAGGAAGTTGTATTTTGTACACACACCAATGGAATGCAGCACAAGCAAATGTTCGGTCTCCACCCATTGAATTGAATTCACTGACATGTTGTGATCTGTGTTTCTTGCAGAATGGCTTGCATCTTTAATCAACAGCAACACTTGGGAGACAAAGTTGGAAACCTTCACGTGGTGTCTCCTGAGAGGCCGCTCGCTGCGGCCTGCGAATTCCAACAAATACCACTCAGAGCTGCCAACAAGGACCGTGGCACCCTACGTTTTTCATCCAGCCGGAGACATTTGACTGCCCCTCACCTCCGACTACCCCCCGGATGAAATAATCCGCGTTCCAGTGGCAGCTCTAGCGCTATCTGAGGGCAATCCTCAGGCGCTTGTAGTGCAAAAACAACAACAACAACAACAGCAACACTTACTGTATAACAAGAGATCAGTCTTTTGGTTTTCTTGAAGAAGGTCCTGTGGTACGATGCTTTCCGGATGTTTGCTGTACTTCTCCATCTGCAACGAATGAACCTTTTTTTGGTCATAGGTCCACGTTCATGCATTTTTGTAGCTACGAGCTACATTTTAAAAGGATGCTTGCCAGATTCATCATCATGTCTACGGGGCTGACTTCATGTGGGTTCATCTTATCCAGCATCTTCTTGATCTGCTCAAATGCGGGCCTCGTGGTGAGCTTGTGAGACCAACACTTGATAAGCTGTTATGATTTACACCATGCAATACGTACAGAACAGTAAGTGGTCATCTTGCTACAGACTGCAGCAAACAGTTGACTATATATGAATTTGGTTTCACTCGAAAAGCAGACAAAAAATGTGTATGCATTACGATATGGTTATACCTTGGGCAGTCGACGTCGTTTTTATCCTGGTTTGAGCTCAGGCAGAGGAGGGCGCCATGTGACATCCATCCTCACTCCCTCTGCCTTGTCCGAGTAGCTATCTCCACCAAGATCATGGGGTAACTGAAAGGACAAAGATAGGTCCGTTTTCCCACGTTTTTAGGAACCATTGATTGTATACAGGAACAAATCTGACTATACTTCACATGCTCTTTAAGTGGCTACTGCCTGAATTTTTCATTCATTCTTTTTCAATACCTCGTATCCTCCCAAGTGTCGTAGGGGGTGCTAGAGCCTGTCCCAGCTAACTATGTATAGGCACCAGGCAGAGTACACCTTGAATTGGTGGCCACCCTATCGCAGGGCAAAAGATGGACAACATACCTAGGGGGATTTAGTGTTCACCTCATTTACCGTGCGTGTTTTGCAGATATGGGAGGATATGGGAGGAACCCGGAATACCCAGCGATAACCCATGTAAGCCCAGAGAGAACTCCACACAGGAAGATCGGACCTGGGATCAATCCCTCCATCTCAGAAATGTGAGGACACCACTCACCCACCTGGCTGCCCTCCAATTACCTTCAACTTTGTAGATTTTAAATCCACACCGGGTGGGCTGGTTCCAAGAAGGACCTCCGGAGCACAGTAGACACGGTTTATGTCGCCACAAGTGAACGCATTGCTGGCCTCGTCAAACTCCTCCTTTTTCTGTACAAAGTCAGGCCATAATCTATACAAGGGGGAAATGGAATGGATTATTAAACTTGACTTTGTATTTTGCTCATTGCTGTTTTTGACCTGAGAACTTGCAAACCCAGCGGTCATCAATAACAGTTTCTGGAGTGAAGTCGACCATGAAACATCTTGTGTTGGTGAAGGTAGAACATCCCACGGGCAACGTCAGTAGCAAATGATAGTCTGTAGAGTAGCACATAAATACTATTTTGTGTTTAAAGAGATACTGTCAGGAGTGGCTTGGTTGATTGTTATCAGCCGTGGCAATTAGGTGATTATGTTTTCCTGGCTATTTAAGCATTATCAGTTTTGTTGAATGGTTGTCGGATCGACCGGTTTGTTCCCCTTGAGTTTCCACGTTGGTCATGCCGTTCTCTTGACGCCACGCCACGCTGCATATTTAATTTCTGTATTAGTAAGTTTTCAAGCCAAGTTGTTTATGTTTAGTTTTTTTCCCGTTAATTAAACCAAGCAAAAAATGCAACGCAACTGCCTCCCCTTTTCGATCGGCGTCTCCGCATCCGAAGCCACGGACCAGGCTTCCGGTGACGGACGGCCTTTCTAGCGCCGCTCTGCCCGGCGCCGCTCTGCCCGGCGCCGCTCTGCCCGGCGCCGCTCTGCCCGGCGCCGCTCTGCCCGGCGCCGCTCTGCCCGGCGCCGCTCTGCCCGGCGCCGCTCTGCCCGGCGCCGCTCTGCCCGGCGCCGCTCTGCCCGGCGCCGCTCTGCCCGGCGCCGCTCTGCCCGGCGCCGCTCTGCCCGGCACCGCTCTGCCCGGCACCGCTCTGCCCGGCACCGCTCTGCCCAGCGCCTGCCCGTCCAGCGCCTGCCCGCCCAGAAGTGGCGACAATGCTCCGGCGCCCCTGGAGGCAGGGGCCGGCGACGACGAGAGTGGCAATTCGCCGGTGCCCCTGGAGGAAGGGGCCGGCGACGCCGAAAGAGGCAATGCTCCGGCTTCCCGGGACGATGAAGTTGGCCACCCCCCGAGCAACCAGGGTGAGGTGCCCGATCGTACTAAAGTTCTGGTCTCTCCTAAAGGCAGGAGGCTGGGCCAAGACTTAAAGGACCAGCTGGGACGCCCGCCGGACCGACCACGGCCTCGTCTCGTTTCTGGCCGGCGCGGACGCCCGCCAGACCTGCCATTGCCTCGTCTCGTTTTTGACCGCCGCGGACGCCCGCCGGGTCAACCACAGCCTCGTCTCGTTTCTGGCTGGCATGGACGCCCGCCGGATCGACCTCTCCTTCGTCTGTTCATGGGTGGGTGTGGATGACCCCCGGACAATGCTAAGTCTCCCACCCGCCCTCCATGAGTTTTGTTGAATGGTGGTCGGATCGATCTGTTACCATCGCGTCGCGCAGCGCGACGCGATCGGGGGGGAAGGTGCGGAGACGCTGATCGAATAGGGGAGGCACTTGCGTTGCATTTGTTGCTTGGTTTAATTAATGGGAAAAAACTTAACATAAACAACTTGGCTTGAAAACTTACTAATACAGAAATGAAACATGCAGCGTGGCGTGGCGTCAAGAGAACGGCATGACCAACGTGGAAACTCAAGGGGAACAAACCAGACGATCCGACAACCTTCAACAAAAACCATTATGCTTAGCCAGGAAAACTGTTGGGTTTATTCGGTATTACTATTATAAACATAGTTGTATTAAGTCATTTCCTTGTTAAATCATTCCCTTATTATTCTGTGTTGCGAGGTCACCAATAACCGCCAAGTCATCTTTAACCTGGACTGCCTGTTCCAGGATGTTTATACAAACAATTCACCCAATCTGAGTCTTTGAGATTCGGTGGTCCCTTTTCTAACGAGGCCAGGGCTATTCGGCCAATAACAAGAATGTTGTTTCTGTTATTTACAACATAGCGACTATACCTCGTGACGCACTTTGGGTTTTTCTTTATGTAATTGTTATATGATTCTTAGGTCAAGGGAAGGCATAATTCTTCTAATCCAAATGTTGTTTGGTCTAGTCTTCTGCCTTGTTATTGGTAAAATACTTTGATTGTTATTGTAGTTCCAGATGTTGTTTTTACTCATACGTGATGAAATGATCAACAACTCTGTAAATTGTTTTGATTCATGGCAATAAGAGTCGTACGAAAATGTCTATTCGAGGAGACGTTCGGAAGTTGTAGGAGAAACTCTGGCTTGCTGAATCTCCCCTCTGAGGTTTTATCCGTGATCCATTCTATTTAATTAAATGTCAATAATTGAATAAGATGTCTGCCTGCAGTTATTGATAATTACGAACGAGGGTAATTTTTACTGAACCTAACAAAAACCGAATCACCTAATTAGCCACGGCTGATAACAATCATGACATCATGCCAGGAGGGGCAACCAAGCCACTCCTGACAGATACATTGACACAGTCAGAGTAAATTTTGTGCTTTGTATGTCTTTCAGTGATGGATAAACAAATAATACATTTAAAAAATAAATTATCTGACCACTTATTCCTGTTGACTACTTATCTATGTCGACTACGATTTATTTATTATGTTGACTAATGATTTATTTCTTATTGATTATACTTGACAGAACAGCAGGGCAAAAGCACAAAGTACAAAGTCAATCAAAGTAAATGGAATCTTTAAGAATCACCAAATCAAATCTTTAAGACATACTGCCACGGGCTGCCGATTGAACGGCGCAATCTTGGTTGGGGTAGCTAAAACGGATACCGACTCAAAAAGACGTTGTAAAGTTGTACAAAAACTGGAAGCACACATAGGAACTCTTCCACAAGATGGGGAACTTCTGCAGACTGTGACCGAGGTTGAAATTATGCAGTCACTCTTCCGAGCTCAGCCACACAGTGTGTTGTTATTAGTTCACTTCCCCACTCATTAATGTGGTTGACAACTTGTGTTGATTAGGTTATTAATTATGACTTATTTATTGATTATTGAGTTGTTCATTGTTATTATTTATTTGTGTATTTGCTTGTTGTTGACAACTTATATGTTGATTACGTTATTAATTAGGACTTATATATTGATTTTTGACATATTCATTGTTCTTATTTATTTGCCTTTTTGTTTGTTGTTGACAACTTTGTTGATTACGTTATTATGACGTTTTATTTATTGATGATTGAGTTATTTTTACAGTTGACTACAAAAAGCAGTCTTTTGGTGAAGAAATTGAGCTGGAATAAAATGAATCACCTCACAAGCCCTCTTCAAGGTTTGGATTTTTACGAGAGGTCTTATTTCCTAATTCCGTATTATTGCCTATGGAATACTTGCTCCTCTTTCAATATGTGTTTTAACTGACACATATCAAGAAAGTGAAACCAATTTCGTGATAGGCAGCTGTGTATGATGACAACAGAGGCTTTTGATGATTTGATGATAATGATAATAAAGCTTATGTCTGAACAGATGTCTGAACAGAAAAAAACTTTAAAAGATGCTATTATTGTTTGCTGCAATCAACACCTGGCTGGCATCTTCAAATTGCAAATTCCTTGCTACTTTCAAGTAAACCGAAGAAGTGACACATATTTAACAAGATGACAAAACATAGCAGAACAGAACATTCAACAATATCACAAATTAAAACAAAACAGAGACAAAACATTTTAGACAATACAGACTGGTCTAGGTTTCATCTCCAGTGGTTTCCGATCTTTGTATGTGGAGTGTGTGTGTGTGTGAGTGTGTGTGTGTGTGTGTGTGTGTGTGTGTGTCTCATCGTTTTTATGCCGAATTGATTTTATCTTCAACCTGCACAAGGACAGCAGAGAATGCCTCTAATTGCCAGGGTGGTATACATATACCACATGAGGTATAAAACGTGAGAGTAGGAGCCTAGAAATAATATTAACTTGATTGTTTCTTAACAGAAGGTCAGGGGAAAGCGTAAAGGCAGTCCCCCACTCCCAGAAATTATTGCAGGCCAGATCCAGCAAATGTTTATTATTGTGTTTTACAAGAACGATAATCAAAACTAATTAACAGTGTTAGGGGGCACACCATTACTGGAAGTACTGCAATACCAGGTTGATGCAAAGAGTGGAGAGAGCATGCTACAACTCCATCTCCCAGTTCCAAAATTCAATTTAATATATGGTCCTCAGATGGTAGACATATCAGATATTAAACTGATAAGAACAGATCATATACTTGATCTCGGCAAAAGGCCAAGAAGCAATAACTCAGTCAATGTCAGCAAGGACCACTTCTTTCCAGCCATTACAACCTACAGTAATTGTCACATAGATCACATGACACACTTTATACAACACACATACAACCACTCTGTTTGATAACAGGGGGAAAAAAACATGTTTCTTCTCTGTATTTAACTGGAACAAATGCCTCGAGGTCATGTGACTCACAATGGTCCATAGGAAAGTAGCAATAACCTTAACCTATTACCAATCCCTCAAGGTTCTCTGATTGGCAAACACTCTTTTTGCAGTGAAAAGCCATTGATTTATTTGAGCAACATTTGAAAAAAAAATGACAACAAATCAACAACTCCTTCTTAACGTATTACACCTGGTGTTGTGATGAACAACGACAACTTTCCATTAGTACGTCACAAAATGTATCAATTCACAATTCATTTTTCATTCAAATAATATCCATTCCGACCAACCTCAATTGAACACACACCTCGCAGGCAAAGTAACTAAATAAACAAGAATTGACAGACAACAATTTTTGGTGGATAGAAATTACAAAAACGATTTGAAGACTGTAGTTCAGATTTACATTTAGTTTCAGCCGGGGATGCAATGGCTGAGCCTCACCTTGAGTGAACCACCTGCCTGATCATGGTGTCTCCCCTGCCAGGTAAGTATGCGTTACTCACAGATTAAGCACCCTCTTGTTTGGTGTGCTCGCTGTCTTCATTCACGTGCTCGTTTGTAATAACATAGTCATAAATACACACCATGTACAAGGTAATTCTACCGAGAACTAGTAATGTAATAAATGAGTCATAACATCAACTGTCCGGTCTTTATTTTAGCTTTAAAGTATGATTTGAAAAGAATCCCACCATGCACTGCTGCTCTCATACAGAGTCAATTAGCAGCCGCCCCTTTTTTGGAGTAACCCACTTGACAATGGAGCCCCACCTCCCTCCCGGCAAACTTCCTGTTGTTTCTTCGGTTGGGAATGCACAGTGCTACTGACATTGAGTGTTCTGCAGAACATGAATGCAGTCATTAAACATTTGCATGAAACTGCTAATAATGTAATACATTTGTTCTTAGTTTGTCAGGACAATGACTTAAAAAAGGGCCACATTGACTTTAAAAATTTGACAGATCGACCGGGTCAGCGCAAAAAAGTGCATCCGTTAACAGTACATATGAAACATAAAGAGAAAAAAAGGATTGAAGTATTAACATGCTCATCACTCATCATTAAAGTAAAAAGTATAAAGTACAAAGAAAAGTAAAAAGGAATGTATTAAGAAATATTCAAATGTAATTTAAAAAAGATAGAGTGGCTTTAAAACACAACAAAACAAATAAGAGTGGACAGAGCTACTGCCACTGGCTTCCACGTGACGGCGCCATCTCCAAAAAAACTAAATGTTAAAAGGTCTAGCCCAGTGATTTTCAAACTTTTTTGGCCACCGCCCCCTTCACCGCCGGGCCAAAATGCCAACGCCCCCCTCTTTACCCCTTTCCAACGAACGCCTCAGATATTATTCGCTAATTTCGTTTCTTTTAATAGACCAATGCGCAGTTCACCTCGAATCATAAAAATTGATAGCTGATGCATTAAGCCGGTCGCTGTGCGCATACGTCTGTGGTTAAGCGTTGCCGGCGCGCTATTGTGTGCTCCTCTGCGGCTGACTGGATGGTGGTGGTTTCCCCAGTCGCCTGCATCGACGATAAACTCGCGACAATTAGTGATATACGGTATATACGCGCTGCTCGTGAGCGCTCGAGCAGACAACGTTTCTTGTTTCAATAAAGCTTGTTTTTTGTCGACTTTTTATTACAGACAATCAATTTTTCCGGTCTTTCTACAAACACCAACGTCACATTTTACTGTAATTGCTCCATCGCCCCCTTCACTATTTCAACGCCCCCCATTCGCCTGTTTATTCGTCAGCGCCCCCCTGAAAGTTTACACCACCCCCCGAGGGGCGGTACCGCCCACTTTGAAAACCACTGGTCTAGCCGCTAGACCACATCCGACCCGCTAGACTCTAGCTCTAGCGGCTAGAGTCTAGCTCTAGCGGCTAGAGTCTAGCTCTAGCGGCTAGAGTCTAGCTCTAGCGGCTAGACCAGTGATTTTCAAACTTTTTTGGCCACCGCCCCCTTCACCGCCGGGCCAAAATGCCAACGCCCCCCTCTTTACCCCTTTCCAACGAACGAAGCTTAAATAAATAGAAGACAGGCGCCTCAGATATTATTCGCTAATTTCGTTTCTTTTAATAGACCAATGCGCAGTTCACCTCGAATCATAAAAATTGATAGCTGATGCATTAAGCCGGTCGCTGTGCGCATACGTCTGTGGTTAAGCGTTGCCGGCGCGCTATTGTGTGCTCCTCTGCGGCTGACTGGATGGTGGTGGTTTCCCCAGTCGCCTGCATCGACGATAAACTCGCGACAATTAGTGATATACGGTATATGCGCGCTGCTCGTGAGCGCTCGAGCAGACAACGTTTCTTGTTTCAATAAAGCTTGTTTTTTTGTCGACTTTTTATTACAGACAATCAATTTTTCCGGTCTTTCTACAAACACCAACGTCACATTTTACTGTAATTGCTCCATCGCCCCCTTCACTATTTCAACGCCCCCCATTCGCCTGTTTATTCGTCAGCGCCCCCCTGAAAGTTCACACCGCCCCCCGGGGGGCGGTACCGCCCACTTTGAAAACCACTGGGCTAGACTCTGGCGGGTCGGATGTGGCCCGCGGGCCGGAGTTTGCCAAAGTCTGAACCAGTACAATATAAGACATCTTCAAATCACACTGTTCTAATCTCTGATAAAATAATGTTTTAAAAATTGAAAACCGAATAGAAATGATTTAGTTATATAAGAGTAATTGCTTTGTCCTTTGTGCTTTTGTATCTTGTTCTGCGGTCTTTGTGACATCATGGTGAAGGGTGCAAGAAAGTTCAACAAGTCGCTGTCCAAACAACTGGCACTCATGGACAAGACGGGATATGACATTCTGCGGCAGAGTGGACAGAGAAAGTATGGCGTACCGCCACCCGGTGAGCGTAAATGACAATCCTGCTGTAAATTCCTTGCGCATACATGTCGTTACTCATGACTGAATTGTGAACCTCTTGAATTGAAAGGTCCAGCACCTCGCTTTCAGGAGTGTCAGGTGTTTGTGGGAAACATTCCCAGAGACATGTATGAAATTGAGCTCGTCCCCCTCTTCAAAACAGCTGGAACCATCTTCGAGCTGAGGCTGACGGTGGAGTTTAGCGGAGAGAAGCGGCGATATGCCTACGTCACGTACACCAAAAAGTACCCCGAATATGAGGCTTAATATCAGGTTTCAACTCTCATATCTGCGATCTGTTTGAGGTTATTCATTATGCTTACTGTGCTCTAGGGAGGAGGCCACACTAGCGGTTGATATGTTTGACCAGTATGAGGTTCGTCGAGGGAGGTTTCTTGCTGTGTGCCTCACTGTGAACAATTGCCACCTCTTAGCTGGGAACATTCCCACAGAAAAGACCAGGGAGGAGGGCAATAAGGTACATATCAAGGTTTATCTGACTATAGTACTGTATCTTCCACACTATAAGGTGCACCGCACTATAAGGCGCACCGCATTATAAGACGCGCCTTTAATGAATGACATTTTAAAACTTTTTCCATTAATAAAGGCACACCACATTATAAAAGAGGCTGGGGCTGGTGCCAGATTACAAATCACCTTTATGACAACTCCATTCACTCCTAAAATGAATAAAGAACGGTTTTATTATTTTTTCCGAGGTAAAGTAGTAGTATTTTCGACACAGTTTATCTTTTAACATCAGCAAGGTACAACATATAGTCTCATCTCATTTTCTGGACCGCTTTAACCTCATTAGGCTCGTGGAGGGTGCTGGAGCCTATCCCAGCTGACTCCGGACCAGAGGCGGACAACTATGCACTCTCACACCTATACTTAGTGGCAATTTAGAGTGTCCAATCAGCCTACCATAAATGTTTTTGAAATGTGGGAGGAAACCAGACTGGAGTGTATTATATGAACATAAAGTGACTGACTTTTCAACAAAATGGCATCCTGAACTACTGTGGCTTCTAAGTCCTGGCACCCCAAATTTTCCAGGTACCACCCTTCTCCAAGCCTGGCGCACCCGCCTTGAAGGTCTACTGGAGGAGGCTCCCCTGACCTTAACGCCCATGGACTACTTTGATGGGGAGAAGGACTTCCGGCTGAAGCCCGAGGTCCAGCAGAAGCAGTCTACTGATAAGTTTGGCCTCACTCTGGGCGTTCACTTGGGACTGGCTGTTCCACCTAACAACATGATGAGGGCTGGAGTTTGAAGCCTCACTGAATAAAAAAGATTTAAAATTTACCTTTTGGATTTTTATATTTCTAATTTTGTGTATATTTTATTTAAAGTCCCTCATTTACCTACTTGAGTGCTAAAATAAGCAGGGCAGTCCACTACTCAAAAGGAAAGATATTGGCTGGGTCTTAAATGGGCTGAAGGATTGCAGCAGGCACACTTGAGATCACTTCAACTATGATACCCACTTTTTTTTTTTACATTTATCTTATTTTTGGATTCATACGACGAGGAGAACAAATCAATGTTTTTTTTGTTCGTGTACATTTTTCAGTAAAAATGGAGGTCTTTAGAAGACAGTGCAGTGGTTGAAAAGGAATGATGCTTTGCTACCAAAAATTCCTTTTGATGAGTCTGAGGAATATCAGACTGCAGTCAATGGGGTGGAAGAGGAATAGGAAAACTGAGGCAATTTCTTCAAACTAATTGAATTGTTAAGAGGATGAAAAAAATATTTTGGACATCTGGCATCAAGTTGTAGTCAATCCTTTGATAGTTTGTGATTTTGAGCAACTAACCATGAGGTCTATCCCAGCTGACTGACAACCATCCACCCTCACATTTATAGCTAGGGGCAAGTTAAAGTGTCTAATCAGCCCTACCATGCATGTTTTTGGAATGTGGGAGGAAACCAGAGTACCCGGAGGAAATCCACAAAGGTGGACTTGACCTGCATTTGAACCGAGGACCCTGCCTTGTTCTAATACTCAATTTACTTAATTAATTCATAAAATACTCAAGTATTAAGACATTGATTGCTAAGACCAGCCAAAAGTTGCCCTCCTGTAAGTAAGAAGAGCACAACATCTAAATAATCTAATTTTGCTTAATAATCATTTTTTTGGATTCTCCCACAATTACGGGATGTACTTGAACGCCTTAAAAGTGGAAGCTCCGCCCCGCCCCGGCTAACGAGCGAGCTGACAACGGCCACGCACGTGTTTTCTGGCCATGGTGCTCACACCGTGGACGTGTGCTCGATTTCGCCGGTGTGCTTGACCATGCCCACGGCGATGGAATCCTGGCAGATCTCCGGGGCTCACCCTTGAAGCCCAGCTCTATCAATACCAGGTAGCTTGCGGGAATAAACTACGCCATATTTTCCATATCTCCCTTCTTTTACCACACCTGAATCAAATGATGAACTCATCAGCAAGCTGTCCAGAAGCTTGATAGCGATCTAGATTATTCTTATCAGGTATGTTGATAGGGGAAGATACGAAAAGTATCCGGATACGGGCTCTCGAGGACTGGAATTGGCCACCCATGTATTTTGTGATACGCTAGCTGTTAGCATGAACTTTACGCTAGCACGGAAGCTAACGCAAGCTAGAGCATGCAAAACTGAGGACGGCTCCCGTAGAAGTCGAGTAAATCTATCACTGGAATCAGTTTACTTTATTTTCACGACAGTGCCATTGGCGTTAATTCATTTTCGTACTCACAACGACACGCGCTCTTTTTCCGTCCTGGGGGATTTTTTAAATACGGAAAATACAGAGACATTGAATCCCAAGTCAGTTCTCAATACATTGTTTATATTTCAAAACTATCAGAGCCTGACTCTCGTTTTTTCTAGTATGTCAATATTGGAGTTAATTTGAATAGTGGCGTGTGTGTTTCAGTACCTATTTGGACCGCGAGGGTGTAGTAGTGAGGAAATGGTGTTTCAAGACAAGTGTGGAATTTGCAATACTAATATAAACAGAATATACACATACTTTATTTATTTATGATGTTAGTCACATCGCATTTCGGTTGTGGGTACAATTTCTGATGTTAGCCATTGTTTGTTCTTGTTCTGGAGGATTTTGTGAGATAATTGACAAACAAACAGACATGACATTATTGAAGATTCTATTGTTAATACTCGTATTCGCTAGAAAAATAGATGGAATCATGATCCAAATCACGCTTAAAAGCTCTCTTTTCGCAGAATGAATAGATGGGGAAAAAAACAAAACAATTGACACTCTGAAAGACATTCAGTTCTTTCCTTATAACTCCATGAACTGCTCCAGACGATCGGTGACTGACTTCAAAGAGGTGAGGCTTTATTGCATTGCTTCCCAAAAATTGAAATATGTAATCATAGATTATACTATGACAAGATTCAAATCGTAATATGAGTTAGAAGTCATGTTTGTGCTTATATTTATGTCAAGTAAACCGGAAGCTCTTTGGTTTTCAAGACTTCAACTGTTGTCAAATGAAGTCTGTGTGTGCACAAAACGGCTCTTTTCTGAATGTCAGGTGGTTGAAGCAATATCGGGACGAGCAAAGTTGTAAATCAAAACATCTCTTGGTCTCCCCACACTTCACATTGTCATTTACTGCTACTGTGTGCAAATAATCAAGTCTGTCCTCCCAATTAATGTTGCTCAAACTGAAGTTAATTTTTATAACTGGTCATTCATAACACCATACACAAGATGCTGCAGGTTATTGAGCTCATTGTTAAGGTAACTTGAACGCACACAAAAATATGACACATGATACGCCTGCTGCTAGCCGAACTTTTTTTTAAAAAGTAGCTGGAGCTTGCTTGTCCTTTGAAGTAATGAAGTGTATTGGTATTAATTGGTGCTCAAATATTTACATATTCACCTTATGTATCCGGCAATTTCTGCATCCTGGGTCTGTTTGACTGCGTTAGCATTAGCACAGCAGGCAACCCCAATCCTTTCACGACGGGACTTTCAAACAATTGCTGTATTCACTTGAACATATGAGCAGGAAAAAATGCTCAGTTAGTTGCGGTTTCTTGGAACAAAACGGTTTGTGGTGAGCCTCTTTTTTTTTGCAGGGTACTCCCAACGTTCATTGCGCTGCTGTTGGCAAAGAAGTTTTGGATCCTGGGGCACTAATTGGGCCAGAGACAGTGCCTTACCTTGCACTGACCCGGCTGGCAGATGTAGCAGTTCAATGGCTCCTGCTCTGTCAGAGTGGTGAAGGTTCCCTCCTCCACCAGGATTTCCAAGCACTCCTTGCAGAAATCTTGAGCGTGCAAAAGTAAGTCAACATTCGCATCCACCCCAAAGTACTTTCTGCCTCATTTTAGGAAATTCACGTCCTCGTTATTATGAAGTTATTTGGTTTGAGTGATGTACGGTCTGTATCTACTTTTGCTGTAATATTAGGAGATTAAAATATCCTGAGAGAACAAAATAGGGAAACGATAAGATTAAAGTTGAAAAAATAATAAATTTGACGCTACAAGAAGACGAATTGTTTGGTTTGGCGTTAGCGACATAAGGTCTATCCACGCAAAACTACTTTAGCCGCAATAAGAGGAGATTAAAATCATATTCTGAGAGAAAAAAAATGTCCACGGACAAGATTAAGGTTGTAATGGGATATATTTTGACCATAGGTGAAGGGGAACTTGTTTTTGCGTTAACGATATTCGACAAAAACGTCTCAGGCGAACCCCTTTTTTTTTTTTTTTTTTAAACGAAGGTAGATTAGATGTTTGCATCAAATATTGCAAGGACAAAAACTGGGAGCGCATGAGATTAGAGGGAAAAAAGTAAGGCGGTGGAAGCAAGAAACATTGCCATAGAGCAAGGGTGGGCAATTATATTTTCTCGGGGGCCACTTGTGAAACAGAAAATATTATGGTGGGCTGGTCCAAAACACTGAACTCCATTCTGCATATGTTTCTTTAGAAAAAGCAACCCTGTTTTGACAAGTTGATACGACTAATAATAGTATAGTTGGAGCTGCCTAATACCGAAAATGGTATTTCGGGATGCAGGCGACGCCTTAAATCCAACCTCTCAAATTATTTTATGGCTATAAAAACTACTGCATCTTCAGCTGCGACACATTAAAAATTATCAACAATAAATTCATACAATTAAAATATTATTTAGAAATATAGCCATTTTACTCACCAAAAATGCTTAACTGTACACTATCCATCCTCCTTTCTATCTTTTCTATCGCCATCAAAGCTAATGATGAAAGTCGAGCCTGTCCTGTCGTATTTCTGCCATAGTCCGTCTAGAAAATGGCTTTAAAGGAGAACCCGTGACATTTGTGGGGTTGAACCCGCATCCCTGCCAATTCACAAAAAAAGGAGCTCAGTGCCCAAATGTCACTAACTCTTAGATAGATTGTACAAAATACTTGATAGTTAAATGAAATGTTTTCAACGGCCAATGCAATTCTAGTTGCTCTAATGAGCATATATTTGTTCAATTTCTCATTATTAAACCACCATAGTCCCTGAAAATGTGTCCTGTGCAGCATAAATAACATTACATGGCTTCACAGGTTGAGAACAAATGTCACAACATTGACAAAAATACTCAACATTTTGCAGCAACAGAAGTAAACTGAAATACTCAAACCTTGAGATTCTGCTTCAGCCCTTTACCTCTTGCCCCAACAGGAAAGCCATTGCAAAATTTCCGCCGAGTGTGTGCGCAATCTGGGCAGCCACTGGTTGCTAGTAGGAAACCTTCTCTTTTGCCGCCCGCTCGAGAACTCTGTTGCCCGTCTCGCGGATAGTCGCATCAATAACGAATACTGCAAGACCTTTCACACATACCAGGTCGGGGGGACCCTAAGGATTCCCTCAGGATTGGTGGCGCGGAACTACCTGGTTGCCGTCCAGCCATGTCTCTTGCCCTCCGTGACTAAGAGATCACACACCTTGTTGTGCCTCAAAATTCTGCTTTGAAGCACGAACGGACATTGAACGAGGATGTGCAAAAACTTTTCAAACTTTGCCTGGCATAGCCTGCAGGTTGCCCCTGTCTTGTCCGTTCCCGTGCCAGAAACTCCTGGGTCGAGTAGTCACCAGCCTTTGGTGCTGGGCCTCCTAAATAGTAGCCTTCCTGAAGCCTTGCTGCCTCTGGGTCGGTGAGCCAAGCATAGTTCACTCTGTCAAATCTGAACTGCGCTGATCTGACACCTTGGACCTACAGAGAGCACCATGCCTGCTTTCCCCCCGCTCCTCCTCCAGTTTGGGAAAACTGTTGCACCCCCAGCACTGCTTCACACTCTCCCGTTATTATCTATGACAGGCAGGGTGTCTTGACCGCCGCCGGCCCGCTCCCACTTATCCTTCCAGTCAGAATAACAGATGTTTTTTACAGTCAGCATTTTCGTCCATTTGTCATTGGATTTGACGATTTTATAGCCGCGCCACACCTGCATGATGGGTATGGCTTTTGTCAGGTGTGTGATGGAGAGCCCACCATCTCAAGTTCATGGATAAAATAGCCCATCGCTGTTATCATCTGGGTTAGAACCCCAAAGCAGGCGAGGAAATATAAGTCGTACCTTTCAGAGAACCTTTATTTGGTATTTGCTTGGTCTGCAACAATGGCGTTTTCTGTTTCGGTGGCGTAGTCTTGTTGTTATCATCTGGGTTAGAACCCCAAAGCAGGCGAGGAAATATAAGTCGTACCTTTCAGAGAACCTTTATTTGGTATTTGCTTGGTCTGCAACAATGGCGTTTTCTGTTTCGGTGGCGTAGTCTTGTTGTTATCATCTGGGTTAGAACCCCAAAGCAGGCGAGGAAATATAAGTCGTACCTTTCAGAGAACCTTTATTTGGTATTTGCTTGGTCTGCAACAATGGCGTTTTCTGTTTCGGTGGCGTAGTCTTGGAACTTGTATCCTTGATCCGTTGTCCTGTCCGTAGTCCTGGTTTGTATACTTGGTCCGTGGTCCTTTCCGTTCTTGGGTCAATGGGCTTGGTGTGGTCCTTTGCGTTCTTGGGTCAATGAGCTTGGCGTGGTCCTTTCCGTTCTTGGGTCAATAGGCTTGGCGTGGTCCTTTCCGTTCTTGGGTCAATGGGCTTGGTGTGGTCGAATTCCTGGGCGCAAAAAAGGTCGTTGATCTAAACATGAACAATAGGGTATACGAGAAAGTACTTTTCAGCAAGCTGACAAGACGATCCGGCACATGGTCAAGTTTCTGGCGGCCTTATATCCTGGTTGATTGGCGATGGCCTCCACCTGGTGCCACTCCGCTCGTTAGGGGCTGGGCTTGTGATTGGTTGACTGGCACACCCAGCCACCAGTCTAGTTAGAGGCCTGACAATCGCACGTGGATAGTGGTAGATGGGGCCACTTTTACCTCCTGCCGTTTCATATTATCGATCTGAGCCAGCGTGGTCACGAGTACCCTGCCTAGATCTGCCCGATAAACAATCCTAGGGAGGGTGAATGTGTTCAAAGCCCTCATGCGTTGAGGGTCTGAGAGGAGCATTGGAGATAACTATCAACCAGGATTCCACCGTTTGGATCAATTCTGGGACAGCAACTTGCCCTGGGCCCACCTGCACTCGAGGTACCGCTTAGTTTCCCCCGCACCAATCATACGGACAGCACGCCCGTTGATCTTCCAAGGTTCACAGCCGTTTACAACTCTGTAACGCGTGAGGAACCTGTAGCACTTAAGGGGATAAACCCTCATCCCCGTAAGTTGACAGAACTGCTCCAGTATCCGTACTCCTCCCCATCGCCTCCCACGTAGAGCTCACCATTACAAGATCGCCAGCAAAGGCCAATGTGGCGATAATCAGGCTGCCCCAACTGAGTCTGGATCCCTTAGCCTCAAGCGTGTGGATGAGAGGGACCACACTTAGTGTCAGGTTTAAAACCATATACATTCAATAATATCGGAGCAGAGGAAACACACAGCCAGTCGTGATGAGATTTTAAGCCACTTCATGTGAAGGAGGATGCCAGAATAGCCAGAGCAGAAAGATGGTCAATCTTCCTGAATGACCGTTTGGAATTCCTGGCAACTCCCTAAAACAAACTGGTTTTATTAGCACAGGATCATGTGACAGAGACAAACTTAAGGCGGGAAAGTACACAAAGAAATGGGGGTGTCGTGATAGATAACACCCCCCCTAACTAAAAGAGGTCGTGACGGGAGTTACCACTAGGTCGTGCAAAATTCTATTCCAGTGACTACACTATATAAACCAAAAGACATAATAATAATAAGCATAAAATACATTCATACTTCACATTTCCCCCCTTTAGTAACTTTGAAAGAATTTTCATTTAACATCAATTTATATCCCTCCTACCAAGGCACTAGAATATAAACATCATCAACAGTTATCAAAGAGTATGGAAAACAATAAAGTCATTTGTGAAGGCACAGGTGAAAAACTTGAGGTAGTTTTAAGGTTATATAAGAAAACAATAAAGTCATTTGTGAAGGCACGGGTGAAAAACGTGAGGTAGTTTTAAGGTTATATAAGAAAATAATAAAATCATTTGTGAAGGCACAGGTGAAAAACGTGAGGTAGTTTTAAAGCTATATAAGAAAATCCCTCTGTGTCCCTCTTTATGAGCGAACACAGTTTTGAAGTTAAGACATGTACAATTACCCGGAGGACTCGACATACTGTTACTCGTCGCACTTCCAAATGGTGGGAGAATCTTCATTACGGCATGTCACGCGGTGATACTGTATGTCGCTGTAAGCTACCAGCGTATGCTGGATAGTATTTCGAACCACAGTTTTCACACAAGGAATTATACACATTGAAAAAATACAGAAGAGTAACATAATTGCAAGTAATGGTGTTAAAAATTTAACCAGAATCGCGAACCACGACCCGGATATTCACCATGACCAAAGTGATGCATCTATGGCTGAGTGATCCTGGGCCATAGCGTTGGCCAAGGCTTTCATTTCCGCTATTGCATGAGTAATGTTACCTTCGTCACCGGTTTCATCTGGGATGAAAGTACAACAGTGTTCTCCGACTATGGCGCACACACCTCCATCCTTGGCTGTTATCAAATCCAAGACCATACGGTCTTGGAGCTCCATTTCTCTAAGGGCTTGTAATTCATCTGCTATGCCCTGTAGAGCCTTGACAGTTTGGTTAATAAACACTCCCATCCGATAATTCAATGTTTCTACACGGAGCATAACTTTACCCACTCCAATCTGTGGAAGTAGTGGGTTAGGTTCATTAATAATTACCTTCGTCCGTAATTATCAATAACTGCAGGCAGACATCTTATTCAATTATTGACATTTAATTAAATAGAAATGGATAACAACAGGTAAAACCTCCGAAGGGTAGAGTTTCAGCAAGTTCCTCTTACAACTTCCGAACGTCTCCCCGAATAGACGTTCTCGTACGACTCTTATTGCCATGAATCAAAACAATTTACAGAGTTGTTGATCATTCCATCACGTATGAGTAAAAACAACATCTGGGACTACAATGACAATCAAAGTATTTTACCAATAACAAAAACAGGAGACTAGACCTAAACAACATTTAGATTAGAACAATTATGCCTTCCTTCACCTAAGAATCATAATAATTACATAAAGAAAAACTCGAAGTGCGTCACGAGTGTTATGGACGTGGCAGAAACAATATCTTTGTTATGGGCTCTGTTGCTGGAAATGGCAGATATCCAGTCCTTGCCCGATCAACAACCCTCTCAGCCCGATACTGGGTATGTGGATGTAGCAACAATCCTTGGAGAAGTCCATGTGAGAGTGGACCAGGCAGCAGTTCATGACCTTGCAACACTTTGAGAATAATAAGAGAATGATTTAACAAAGAAATGACTTAATACAACTATATTTATAATAGTAATACAGAATAAACCCAACATAGTGACAGTATGACTTTCTCGGAGGTGGACCATAATTTGTGATCATCAGGTACATCACTACCACAAATTGAATCATGTGGTTTAAATTGTACAGGTATAAATCTTATATCTTACTGGTATTTTCACTCCCCTTAAAAGGAATGCATTTTGAACCATCTGCACCATTGCACAGCGACCATTCCATGCTGTGGGAAAACCCAAATATACTGTATACCCACACATCCAATACCCATCATCTTGGGGATCAGTGCCCATTATATCAGGGAGAGTGTAATAGTCCCTGCAGGTGGCACCCGGGGGCGCTCCTGTGGCATTGAACTGATCTTTGTTAGTGGTGTTTCGCGTGCACGGGGTAATTACCTGACTGCAGTACTTCATGGAGACTTCTCCTACTGGTCTGGACCTACCCCAGAATGTCATATTACTGGCAAAACACACTGCCTTAAAATTACGTGGGTATGGGATGTTGTTTAACATAACTAAATCTGTCCAATTATAGTTCAAAAGCCTTGTGAATTTTCTACCTGTTAAAGGTGGTACCGTGGCATCAACCTCGATAACTACAGATCTTAATACACCTTCTAGATACTGTGATCTCAGTGTGTCGGGATACCATAGAGGTGTGTAGGTGTTATAGGTATAGGGGTCGATTGGCTTGGGATATACTGGTGGGGTACCTGTGGAATAAGGCATACGACTGCACACATAACAACTTTCTTTCACACCAGTTTGTTTTTTCTGAAATACCATGAAATTATACTTTTACCGCTGTAGGGGTGGTGAGTTGAACCATGAACGGACCTTCCCAGCGCGCAGAAGACCAGGACTTCCTTTTTATGGCTCGGATCAGGATTTGGTCACCAGGCTTCACCACCTCCTGCAAGGGGGACAAAGGGGATAATGGCAGCTTACATGTATCTTGGACGAGTTTTTCTCTAAACATCTTTACCATTCATTCTCTGACTGGATCCGTCGCGCCCTTTGTTTCCTGCCATGGTTCACCTTCCCATAGGGGGAGTTGGAATGGTCTCCCATGAACTATTTCAAAAGGTGTTAATCTCGAGCTAGTTGGTACTATCCGCATATATGTTTTAACAATTGGTAGGCATTCTGGCCATGGCTTTTTTGTTTCTTCCATGGTTTTCTTAAGTCTTAATTTTATCGTATCATTCGTTCTCTCTACCAGTCCTGCACTCTGCGGATGGTAAGAGCAGTGGTTTTTTGAACTTATTCCTAGATGGTTTGCCATTTGTTGGACTATGTTGTTTACAAAATGAGCGCCATTATCACTCCAGATGATACTGGGGATCCCATGTTCTGGGATTGTGTTTACAGATGACTTTCGCCACCGTTAATGCATCTGGTGATCTGGCTGGGACCATTTCAGTCCATTTAGAGAACGAGTCAATCAAGACTAAGCAGTATTTATAGTGGTTACTTTTGGATAATTCAATAAAATCCATGTGTATAATCTCAAAAGGGTACGTACCTTTTGGGCATTGGCCCCGTTTGGGTCTGAGGTTACCTTGCACGTTATGTCTGCAACAAATTAAACAGTTCCTCCAAAAAAATTTTAAAGTAGGTATTTAGACCTGTTGGCACATGAAACACACGCTGTACCATGTCCATCATCCCCCCTGTTGAGACATGAGATTTCCCATGGCTCAGTTTTGCTACCATTTGGAATAAATTCTTTGGTAAGCATGGTAGGCCTTTTGTTGTGTATAGACCATCGGCAGACTGTTCTGCACCTTCATCTATCCATGCATCTTTTTCTTTTTGTGGTGCAATGTTTTGCATATCAATTAATACTGTTTTTGGGATTGACTCATTCTTTTGTTGTTGTGTATACTGTGCAGTAAATGTTTGTGCTGCTTCTTTAGCTGCTGTATCTGCTCTGGCATTCCCTTTACTAATTCTGTCGTTGCCTCTAGTATGTGCCTTACATTTGCATACAGCTATATGGCTGGGAAGTAGTACTGCATTAAGCATTTGTTTTAACAGTTCAGCATGTTCTACTGATTTGCCTGTAGATGTTTTCATCCCTCTCCTCTTCCATTGTGCACCAAATACATGTAGAGTGGAGTGTGCATATTGGCTGTCTGTATAAATTGTGACCTTTTTACTTTTAAACAATTTGCATGCCTTTGTTAACGCTATAATTTCTGCAGCTTGAGCTGAGAGATTAGATGGCAGTTTTTCTGCACATAAGACTTCGTTGTCTGTGACGACTGCAAATTCTACTTGATTTTTCCCTTGTTCTGATTTGGATGCTGATCCATCTACATATACATAGGTGCTGTCTGGAATAGGAGTGTCTTTAAGATCTGGTCTAGGTTTGCAGCTTTCGCTGGTCCTTTCATCAAATTGGTGTGGATCTCCGTCTTCTTCAGTTGGTATCAGCGTTGCTGGGTTCAAGGTATTGCATCGCTTGATGGTGAGATGGGGTTGCGATAACAGTGTAGCAGTGATGGCTAGGTGTCTTGCTGGTGACAGAAATGACATTTTAGTTTGTGTTATCAGTAGATCCACTTCATGGGGGACTAGGAGTGTGAGTGGATGGAACAGCACAAGTTCAGCTGTCATCTGGATGGCTAATGCTGCTGCACACACTGCTCGTACACACGAAGGTAGAGCAGCTGCAACTGGGTCCAGTCGTTTTGAGTAGAACGCTACTGGTCTCATCTTTGTTCCATATGGTTGTAATAACACTGATGTCATGAAAGTCTCTTTGCAGGTCACCGTTTGGGTGAATGGTTTCTCGTAGTCAGGAAGTGCTAGGACTCCTGATTCCAAAATTTGCTGTTTTACTTCTAGGAATGTTCGATTCCCTTCTTCAGTCCATGTTACTGGATCCTCATTGTCATCTCAGTAGCATAAATCATGCTTAGCAGTGGCTGAGTTAGCTCTGCATAGTTTGGAATCCAGCTCCGACAGTAGTTAGTTAGGCCTAAGAAGGCCATCATTTGCTTTTTTGTCTGCGGTTTCGGACATTGTTGGATGGCTTCTCGTCTTTCATCTGTTAGCTGTCTTCCTTCCTGTGAGACCCGATGTCCCAAGAAGGTGATTGACTCCTGGCAGTACTGCAGTTTTGTCAGTGACGCCTTGTTGCCAGTTCGCTCTAGATGCTTGAATATTCTGATGGATTCTTCTTTATTCTCCTCTTCTAGGGGACTGGCTACCAGTATATCGTCTACATATACTAGGATCTGTGTGGTGTCTTTATGTTCATGTTGACTGATGCATGCTGCGATCTCTTGTGAGAATATTGTAGGGCTGTCACAGAACCCCTGTGGCAGCCTTGTGTATGTGTATTTGATTCCCTCAAACGTGAAACCAAACCAGCCTTGGGCCGTTTTGTGTAATGGAATAGAGAAAAATGCATTGCTTAGGTCAATTACTGTAAATAATTTTTGATGTGGTTTTAACTCATTCAACAGTGTATGTGGGTCTGGAACACAGGGTGCTCTTGTTTGCACTGCTGTATTGACCTGTCTTAAATCTTGGACCAATCTCCATTTACCCGTCTCTGCTTTCTTCACGGCAAAGATGGGAGTGTTGCATTCGCTTGTTGGACTTTCAATTAGAATACCTGCTTCGAGCATTTCTTTAATTACTGGTCTGATGCCATCTATAGCATCTGGTTTGAGGACATATTGTTTGGCTCTTGGTCGGAATGATGTCTTGGGTTGAATTCTTATCTCTTTTGCTCTGTTCATTTTTCCTACGTCTGCTTTTGATTTGGCCCAAAGTGTACTTGGGACTGTAGGGAAGTCTTCAGCTTGTAGGAGTATGTAATATTGTCACGCAGTCAAATGTTTTCTTGGATTTGCTCGAGTCATCCACTTCAACTTCTGTCTAGTGACTGTGAGGTTTCCTCTTTATGGACACATGGGGTGTTATATCAAACTGTAGCAGCTTTTTTACTTGAGGTGTTAAGTCTACCGTGGCGGCTGCGTCTCCATCTGCTGTTGAATACAGGTACTCCAGTCGAAGTGGTTGTGGTCCCAGTCGCTCGAATTGTTTAACAAATCCCGTTCTAGCTTTCCCAAATTTCACAGTGATGTGTAATGGCCAGGGGGTTTGGGCTTGTCCATCCACATTTTCAACTTTGGATTTCAAATGTTTGACTACAGATGAGGGCTCTTGTGTTGTTAAATCCAGGGAGTAAAACGTATGAGGCTCCTCTTGACCATCAACCACTTGAATCCCTGCTTCCTCCCATCTGTGGACTGGTTTCATGCCATCGTCTGTGGGAATAAGGCTAATTTCCAATTTACGGAGAAGATCTCTTCCCAGGAGGTTTACAGGACAGTTCTTACTCAGGACGAACTTTGCTTCATGGTTTCGCCCATTTTCATCTGTTACATTTGTTTTTCTTGACTTCCTCAACAGCTCTGTGTGTCCTCCTGCTCCTATCACAGTGATCCACTCCTTCCCTGGTATCAATCCAGGTACTTTATCTTTGATAACTGATTTATCTGCTCCAGTGTCGCATAAAAATTTTACTGGTGTTTGTGACTGTCCTACCAGTAGGGTGTAGAATGGTTTGTTGTCTTTTTCCCATAGGGTGGACATGATTTCGGTTAAGTTTAACACTTCTGCTGGCGAGCAGGGAGTTTCTTCGTCCTCCCTATCGCTTTCTTCAGTTTCCTCTTCAGTGTCAGGCTTCCGTCCCTCTTTCTTCTGGCGTCATTCTCGATATTCATTTTCAGGGTTGTATGGTGGAGGTCTCATGTTCCCGCTGGATGGAAACTTGCAATTTTTACTAAAATGTCCCTTTCTACCACAGTTGAAACACCTGTCATCTTTATATGTCCATCTTGATGGGCCAGGTCTTCCTTGACCTCTTCCCTTCCCACGCCCTCGTTGGTAGAACACTTGTGATGAGTCTTGGTTCACCAACGAGGCCATGGCTTGGGTCAGAGTATTAATTCCTTAGCTTGCCTGTTTTTGGCGGTATCTCTCTTCAGCATGAATCACCCACTCCATGAGTTGATTCATGGGCGAGGTTCGGTATGTGATACAGTATTTTTGTACGAAACCTTTGATTTCGGGCTGGAGCCCTTCCAGAAATGTTTGTCTTAGTTGGGCTTGGTACACCCCTTGCTCATTCTGGGTACACCCCTTGCTCATTCTGGTCTTCTGCAATCCCACTATGGGTTTTGAAAACTTCCTCAAATCTTGCTCTAAATTTATGAACTCCTTCTCCTGGTTCTTGTCTTGTAGCCCTGATTTCATCATAACATGGCGTTGGGCGCCAGGTCTCTCGCACTCGGGCCAGGACTCCTTCTACTGACTGCGTTAGGTCATCTGAGTCGTGTGGGTGAACTTTCCCTTGTTTATCACTTTCATCAAAATTTCCTGTCACTCTGGAAAAGTTGTGTCTCAGACTTATGATGAACGCTCTTTTTGTCTCTGCTCCGTTCAGGTGGAAGGATTGTCTGTTGTTCAAAATTATTAGACCATTCAGTCGGGTTCTTGATCGGGTCTCCCAGTCCTCTGCATGCTTCAGTGTAATCAGACTCGGTCCATGGACGGTGGATGAGAATGATTCTACTTTGATCTCCATTCACCTGAAAATGTGGATTTGCTACTTCAACCATGGGATATATCTGACCTGGTGGTGCCCATTGTGGTGGGTAGGAGTGAGGTTCTTGGAATGCCACCAGTGAAGGGTAGAGTTGTCTTTCTTCCCTTCTTTCTCTTTGTGCTCTCGTCTGCATCTGTGGGGAGACAATCAGACCCAAGTGATTTCGGTTCATACCTGTAGTGGCATTTGCATGCTCAGGGTCCTCTTTTCCAACTCCATCTTGGGGTAGTTTTCCATGCCATATGCCTTGTTCCTTGAAAGGTGTGAAAGGAGCAGGAGGAACACTGGGTGACCCCCCTCTAAGTGACTACACTATATAAACCAAAAGACATAATAATAAGCATAAAATACATTCATACTTCACACTTAGGTTGAACAGCAGAGGCGATAGTGAATCACCTTACTTAACGCCAACCTTCATTTTTATGGGCTGTGTAAAGGCGCTACTACAGCTCACCCCAGTCGAGCAGCCCATGTACAAGTTTCGGATCGACTCGATAACATGATTGTCGACGTCTTTGGTAACAAATGCACATGGGATATGCTCATGAGCAATGGTTTCGAAGCCTTTTCAAAGTCAATGAACCCAACTGCCAGCAGAGTCCCGCTTCTCGCGCGTAGGACGATGTGGTGGAACATCGGCAAGTTTTTGGCGCAACCACACGCGGGGGCTAGGAAACTGTGTTGTCTGGGACTCATGGGACAGGTGCATGATAGCATCATTGCCATGATACGTCCAAACAACCGCAGCACCATCGACCCAATTGATACTGGACACCAGTACTGTCGTTAGTAAACATGATAAGTAGCACATCGCTGAGGAAGATGCCTGGCCCAGCCTGCCCTCTGGCCTCCCGTCCTCTGGCTCTGTTGCCATCTCCCGGTTCGTATCTCTCCACCACCCAGTTCAGAGTCGTTCAAGTCGTGCGTTGAGGTTTTGAACGTGCTTGACAAAGGCTGCGATGGAGCTAACGCCATCCCCTTCCATCCCATGACCCCGTTTTTGTCTTTGCGATATTGATGCAAACATCTCATCTGCCTTGATTAAAATAAAATGATCACCTTTGACGTTGGTTTCAAAAATTGTAAACGCGAAAACAAGTTTCCTTTCACCTAGCGTCAAAATAAATCCTATTTCCACTTTAATCTTGTCCTTTTGAAATGTTTTTTCTCTCGAAATGATTTTAATCTCCTGTTCTCACGGCAAAACTAGTTTTGCAAGGATAGACATTACGTCGCTGACGCCAAACCAACCTTGAAGTTTTGCTTTGGTCATTTGCCCCTAGACCCCACAGGGAAGCCTTGATCGTAGCGCAACTTCCTCCATGTTTTATAGCAATCAGGGCAGCAACTGGCTGGTAGTGGTCAACCTTTTCCTTTGCCGCCCGCTCGAGAACCCCCTTTCCCATCTCGTAGCGGATGGTCACATCGAGAACCCCCTTTCCCATCTTGTAGCGTATGGTCACATTGAGCACCAATACAGCAAGGCCTTTAACGCAGACCAGACCTGGTACCCGGAGGTTTCCTTCATGGTCGGTGACTCGGACATTCCTGTGCGTTGTCCAGCCATGCTGCTCAGCCTCAGTGACTGGGAGGTCACACACCTTATGTCTCTGAATCCTGCTCTTCTGAACTGCCGTGCATTGCCCAAGGATGTGTGAGCATGAATCCAACCTGGCTGTGCACCGTCTGCAAGATTCTCTCGACTTGTCCATGCCACAAGTCTGGAACTCCCATGACGGGTAGACACCGGCCCTTACTGCCAGGGCTCCCAAATAGTAGCCTTCGCGAAACCCCACTGCCCCTGGGTCGCTGAGCCACGCATTGCTCACCCTGTCACCTTTGAACAGTCCTATCCCGACACCTTGGACCTGCAACGAGCTCCAGGCCCGGATCTCGTCATTCCTTCAGTTTGGGAAAGCTGGAGGACCCCCGGCACTGCTACACACTCCCCCGTCATCACCTATGACGGGCAGAGTGTCCAGACCGCCACCTGGCCCGTGCCCACTTTGCCTTCCAGCTCGATTCTTGGAGGGTTTTTACGGCCAGCCTCTTCGTACATTTGTCGGTGGATTCAACCATTTTACAGGTGTGCCTAACATGTATGATGGCCATGGCTTTTACCGGGCGCATCATGGAGAGCCCTCTGTCACGTGCTTGTGAATAGAATATTCTATCGCACATGGACAGTGAGTGGTAAATGGAGCCATTCTTTCACAGCCTTTCGTACGATGTTGTCGATCTGAGACAGGATGCTCACTGGTAACTTGTCTAGCTCTGCCTGGTGCCTGGTAGATAATCCTGGGGGCTGCAAACACGTACAAAACCCTCATACCTTGTGAGGGCTTGAGGGGGGCCTGGAAGATCTCCATCAACCATGATTCCACCAGGTACAGGTATTGAAATTGTGGAGAATTTGAAGTACCTGGGCATTCACCCCAACAACAACCTAGACAGGTCCACAAACATAGATGCCCTGTACAAAAGGAGCCAGAGCCGCCTCTACTTATTGAGGAGTCTACGGTCCTTTGGAGTGTGCAGGTCACTGCTGAGCACTTTCTACGACAGTGCTTCTCAATTATTTTCTGTTAGGTCCTGCCTAGCAAGAAAAGAAACATTCATGCAGGTTCTCGAATGAATCAGTGTTTCCTTCATCAAGTTGCCTTCCCCACATTGCAAGCTTTCGGGTGAAAGAGCTAATCTTGTCTGTGACCTGAGGGAGGTGTTTATCTTTCCTTTGAAGCTGTAGATTCAGTTCATTTAGGTTTCCAACTATGTCACTCAGGTAGGCCAGTTTTCCCAGGAAGTTCTCATCACAAAATTTTTCTGCCATTTCATACTTGTGCTCCTGCTCCAAAAACACTTATTTGCTCTCTGAGCTCAAAAACTCGGGACAAGACTTTTCCTCGTGACAACCACCTTGCTTCACTGTGATAAAGCACAGCTTGATGTTCAGCTCCCATCTCATGACAGATGGCAGAGAAGACTCTTTTTTGTGGTCTGGTCTTTATAAAATTGACTACACCTACGATGTCAGTCATAACCTCACTAAATTCAGGGGAAAGTTGCCTGGATGCAAGTGCTTCTCTGTGTATTATTCAGTGTGTCCACTCAGCATGAGGTGAGGCTGTCTGGATGGGTGCCCTAAGTAATATATTCTTCCCTGCCATGGTTTGTGCACCATCACTGCAAACACCAATGCAGTTCTCCCACTTTAGCCCATTTTCAGTCAAAAAGGAGTCCAGAATTTGGAATAGCTCTTCAGCTGTGGCTCTGTCTCTGACATATTTACAAAAAAGTAGATCCTCACACAGGGAGTTTGACAAGTCAAAACGTACATAAGCAATAAACAGACAGTCTTTGTTGCTGTCAGTTGCTTCATCAAATTGTAAGGCAAAACGATCATCTTTGAGTTTATCTACCAGCTGTTTTTGAAGATCGTTAGTAATGTCATCTATACGTCTGGCGACAGTGTCATTGGACAGAGGGATAGTTTTTAGTTTTGCTGCACTGGCGTCGTCCAGCATGACAGAGACCATGTCTAATGCTGCAGGCAGTATCAGCTCCTCTGCTATGGTGTGGGGCTTTTTGCACTGCGCAATTTGGTACGCCACCTTATATGATGCTAACAGCGCTCGATTGTTTACTGAAGTAGCCTTCACAAAGCGGGAGGACTGTTGGCAATATTCAGCACGTTTTCGCTGAAAAAACTCTAGCGACTTATCGGTGTGATTGGGGTGTAATGTATTTAAGTGACGCGCTAATTTATTTGGCTTCATGCTGTTCGCTGCGAGCGTTTTTAGACAGCAAACACACCGGTCTTTTCTCTTCTCCAACTGTGGTCACAGTGAAGCCAAGCGCTAAATATGCTTCGTCGAATTTCCTCGTCTGAGCTTTTGGGTGACTTTCTTTTGTCTCTATCTTTGTCTTTCTCTGCTTTTCTTTTCATCCCTGTTAAAAACTTTTCCATGTTGGGGGTTGTTGAATAACGGAGACTATAGGTGGAACGCAGTCGAAGCTTTTTGTTCAGACTACTCAACACTAACCAAGGCAACTGTTGTCTCGTGAAATGTTGCACTCTCGCAAACATGACAGAAGTAACAAAGAGAGCGCCACGGCCAGCTACTGTAGTGGATGCGCAATTACACTTTATACTAGTACGGCCAAATAAAATCCTGTTCCCCAGGGTTACACGTGCCCCCCCAGGTATCGCACCCCTCCCCCCCCCCAGGTATCGCACCACGCCCCCCAGGGGGCGCGCCCGACTATTTGAGAAGCACTGATCTATATCAACATCTACGTTCGTACATCTACGTAAGGCGCACTGGATTATAAGGCGCACCTTCAATAAATGACCTATTTTAAAACCTTTTCCATACATAAGGCGCACCGGATTATAAGGCGCGGCAGTATAGGCTGTAGTTACGCTATGCAACCGTTAGATGGTGCCGCGGTAAAGAGAATGTCAACAAAACAGTCAGGTAGGTCAGTCAAACTTTATTGATAGATTACAAACAAGCTTTCCACAACTCCATTCACTCCCAAATTGAATAAACGGCTGTAATTATTATTTTCTCTGAGGTAAAGCATTTTCGTGACACATCTTTAACATCTATGAACAACCGCAAGGCATAACATTTTACTTTTCCTCCATTTAGTCAACACACAATACCGTCTCATGGTAAATAAAACGTTAGTGCAATCGCAATATAGTGACACCCGTAATGTGCAAAAACAATAAAGCAGTAGGATAATAACTGTTAACTGTAAACACACAAAAGAAAAACATGAAGCTCACTCTATCAGCTCCTCATCTAAGAATTCCTCGACTTCTCCTTCTGAAGTGTTTGAATTGACCATCTCAGTGAATGGGCCATACAACACGTCCGGCTCCGTCGCATCAAGGTCGTCATCAATCGAGTCAGTGTCGCTGTGGTCTGGCAGTTCGGGGACAATTCCCGTCTTCCTGAAAGCTCGGACGACAGTTGAGACTGATATATCAGCCCGGGCATTTACGAGCGACTGACAGATGGTGGTGTATGTCGTCCAGCGCTGTCTCCCCGTCTAGGTGAATGTGTGTTCGCCTTCTGTCATCCACTGCTCCCACGCAGTGTGGCTTTAAATGCTCTGTTTACACCAACATCTAGCGGCTGGAGTTCTTTTGTCAATCCACCTGGTATGACGGCATGCACTGAATTAGTGCGCTTCACTTGTTTTTTTGATATTATCGGTGATATGTGAGCGCATGGAGTCGTTGATCAATAGGGATGGAGCTGTTTGAAAAAAGCCACCCGGTCTCTTCACTTAAATTTCTCTCTACCATTCTCTCATCTTTTCTTCATCCATCCATCCCTACGTGTATAAATGCACAAACTATATGTATACCCCGGGGCAGTGATAATTTTACAATTGGCACACTGCGAGTCCCAGGGATTCGCTTGTCTGAAAACTGTGAGTCCCAGGAAACTTGTCACGAGTCCCAACATACTACGGATGCAAATAAAACATAAACAACGATATATAAACATTCAGATTTAATTTATTTATTATATGGTTTAGGGTTAGGGTTTATTTATCATTGTACTAGTTTTTCAGCTCGTAGATCCTCCTCTCTTTGCAGCCTTTCCACTTTTCCAGGGCCTTTTGATGGTTCACCCTTTTAGCCAGCTGCACTACCATCAGTTTGTGCTGAGTTTCCACTTGCAGCCTGTTTCTTTTCTTTGTGTGTTTAAGCTGAAATTGTGACTTTGTGAGGTGAAAATTGCCCTTGAATATATCATCCACCATATCTTCTTTCAGCTTCATCAAGTGTGGGCTGTTCATCTCCTTAACAACCTCCAAGTCATTGATACATTGCTCCACCTTCACCCCAACCAAAGCAATGTCAATATTCTCTGTTTGGAAAAATTGAGACAGAATTGTGACAGGGGCCATTGCATCCATCATCATATATGTGATAGAGACAAATTTCTCGGTTGCAATCTTCCTTCGCAACCCTCCAGCCTTTGGGTCTTTAGTGAAATCAATGTCTCTGAAATAGAGCAAAAGACTCTCCAAAGTCCTGTATACTGATGTCAGGGCATTGAAATAGCTGAGCCATCTCACACAATGGACCTCTTTGATCTTCAATATGGGATCATCCAAAATCATCTGTATAACTCGTAGACTTGCCTGCCTCTTGCTGCTACCTTTAAAATAATAAAACAAGTCTGTCAATGTCTCTTGATGTTTCTTCAGAGCTGGATTGTGTTGAGCTGCTTGAGATGTGCAGAGTGCAATTTTGTGAGCAATGCAGTGAACATTATGTAAGTGAGGGCTGTCTCTCTTTAAAATTGCAGCAACTCCATTTTTGTGACCTGTCATCACTGATGCTCCATCACTTCCAAAGCTCTGGACTTTTTCCATCTTGATATTCCTTCCCTCCAGTTCTTTCTTGATTGATTTTGCAATACCTTGACCTGTTGAATCTTTGCACTCAACATTTGCGATGTAATGCGTCGAAGGTTGCATCGTATCATCTATCACTTGGGCATACAGGACAAGGCGCTTTGTATTTGTAGAGTCTGTTGATTCATCAGCAAGTATCGTAACGACTGGTGAATTTTGCAACATCACTTCCTTCTCTTCTTCTATTACAGATGAAATGCTATCCAACAATTCATGAGCCGTAAAGTAAGATTCGTAATTAATTTTGTGTTTTTTCAAAATATCCAAGTCTGCGACACCAAGCTCATGCATCAGGTTTATTATGCTGCTAAACTTGCTGAACGGTATATCTTCCATGGACATCCAATGTACAACTTTCAATAAAGCTGTAACTACTTTGTCTTTTGTTGCTGATGCCTTTTGTTCGATTTTTTTGTTGTTATTTCGCAATGTGGGAATTTTCAGTGCCAACTTGTGTCCGGGCAAAACAATGTGTCTATCCAGGGTGCATTCTTGAAAATTCGTGCATTTAGCAGCCGCAATCAATCCATTTACCTGCTTGTTATCCGTACAAACAGCACAGTACATGAAATTATTTTCCTCGTCATATCGTAACCACGCGAACAGCTGCAACCAAGTCTTTTGTAATGTGCGTAGTTTTCCTTGCTTACCCCGTTTTGCTTCATGATCATCGATCGAATCTTCTGCAGTTCTTTTCTTACTAGTTGTATTTTTAACTGCGAAATAACTATCCAGACTGTTTTGCTTTTTCTGAAACATTTTTTATCTTTCTTACACTATTACGAAACTCTCGTGTGTTGCTATCGCTTCCTCTCCTTCGTCTGCTAGTGTCTGCTAGTCTCGTTCACGCAAGAATTATTTCGTCTGTTAAGTCTCGTCATGCGAGGTTTCTCATTGCGAGATTCAAACAACAATGGCGGACGATCGTTGTGAAGCAAAGATTATGTGGAATAAATTGGTTTGCTATCGGATATGTGTTTTGGTTTTTTTTTTTGATAAAAATTTCTTTGCGTCCGAAAAAAGCACATTACTTGAAATTGTGCGTCTGGAAGAAAAGCTGTGCGTATCAGACGCAGGATGCAGAGGTAACGAGAATACTGCCGGGGTATCTAATCTTATCTCAAGTCCCCCTATGCAACCCAAAATCTTTAACCTTGCCAACATAAATACTAAATATAACAAGGAGTAACATACTCACATTGCCAGGTGAACCTGGGACAATCAAACTTTACTTTGCACTAAACCAGTGATTTTCAAACTTTTTTGGCCACCGCCCCCTTCACCGCCGGGCCAAAATGCCAACGCCCCCCTCTTTACCCCTTTCCAACGAACGCCTCAGATATTATTCGCTAATTTCGTTTCTTTTAATAGACCAATGCGCAGTTCACCTCGAATCATAAAAATTGATAGCTGATGCATTAAGCCGGTCGCTGTGCGCATACGTCTGTGGTTAAGCGTTGCCGGCGCGCTATTGTGTGCTCCTCTGCGGCTGACTGGATGGTGGTGGTTTCCCCAGTCGCCTGCATCGACGATAAACTCGCGACAATTAGTGATATACGGTAGCAGACAACGTTTCTTGTTTCAATAAAGCTTGTTTTTTGTCGACTTTTTATTACAGACAATCAATTTTTCCGGTCTTTCTACAAACACCAACGTCACATTTTTACTGTAATTGCTCCATCGCCCCCTTCACTATTTCAACGCCCCCCATTCGCCTGTTTATTCGTCAGCGCCCCCCTGAAAGTTTACACCACCCCCCGAGGGGCGGTACCGCCCACTTTGAAAACCACTGCACTAAACCATGTGCATTCTAAGGAAAGAAAGGACTCTACTGCCTCAGCAGTTACAATCACCGGCAAAATCAGGAATCAGGAGAAACCAAGTGAGCAAATCTGCTGAACTGACAACTAAAAAGGGCTTAAATAAGGACAGGAAGTGAATCTTGATTAGAGGAGGGATGATGTGGAAGTAGTCACACCTGTGTTGGCCTGGGCAGGGCTTTGTCACAGGGGTGGAGCCACAGCACACACCACACACCCTACTACTTAGTTTCTGTCCAGGCTGACAGCCGTAACATAAGAATACAATTCATATTGCACAACTTGCATGGCTTAGTCTTTGAGACAAGCATATGCTACTGGCAGGATCAGACACATTATGACAATGTTATACGCTAGCTGCTAGCATGAACTTTTTTTAAACGTTAGCTGGAGCTTGCTTGTCCTCTTGTTGAAGTAATGTACAGTGTATTGGTATTAATTGTAGCTCAAACATTTCCATATTCACCTTATGTATCCTGCAAATTCTTTAACTCTGGTTCCATTTCAATGTGTTAGCATTAGCACGGCAGGCAACCCCAAAACTTTAAAACAATTGCTGTATTCACTTGAAAATATGAGCAGGAAAAAAAGTGGCCATCGAGGTATTTAGTTAACATGTTTACTTTATAAGAACTCGCTGTACATTGACAACTAAATGTTTTGTGTATCTATACCAAGGGCGTCAAACTCCCTTTGGTCAGCGGGCCGAATACAGCTTAATTTGAGACCAAGCGGGCCGGACCAGTAAACTCATTGCAAAATTACATAAAAATAACAATAAGCCCACTTTTTTCCTTTGTATTAGTCACCAATACTAATAATTAGTGCAAAGAATGGGTAAATTATCAAAATGTTTATTAACAAAATTTTCCTTTTACATTATAAACAATATATTATGAACAAGAAAATAACATAAATAAATGTCAATTCATG